>NC_141022.1:57570000-57657500 GCF_052040795.2 Danio rerio | reverse complement strand
CAAAAAACTAAAAACAAAACACAAAACAACACAACACAAAAAACAAAACAAAACAAAAAACACAACACACAAAACAACACACAAAACACAACACAACACAACACAAAAAACAAAACAAAACAAAACAAAAATGAAATGTCCCTACGTTAGGAAGCATGACCTTAAAAGGTACACTGCAATATATATCGATAAAACTTACAGTTGAATCCAGAATCGACTCTTCCTCTTGCCAGCAAACTGTGGACGGTGATTTGATAGATGATGTGGAAGAAGAGGAAGGTCACACTGCAGCAGCATAAAGACTTCAGCAAGTACCCCGTCTGGCCTAAAACAGAAACAACAGCAGAAACAACCATCAAGAGTCAATAATCTACTCAGTCTGACATGATGATGAACAGTTTTATCAATTATTTACTCAAGAAAGTCAAGGACAGGATTGGTGTTGTGGAAAAGGTGTCATCATTATTTACACATCCTCATGCACTTCTTTCTTTAAAGAAACAGATTAAAATGACACAAGGATGAGTCAATAATTAATAAAGTTATTTTTAGGTGAACTCTGCCTGTAATAAATGTTTTGCTAATTATTCTGCATAGATATATACACTAGATATCGCATACTGTACAGCCCCTGAGCATGCATCAATAGCCCTGCCATGTTTGTACAGGGTAAAAATCATTCAACTGCACTTAGTCAAGACCAAAACCAATGTGAAGATGCAGAAGTTTTGTGCTGCGTATGGGTGTACTAACGAGCAAACAAAGACAACAAAGCACAAAGGCATCACATTACATGGGTAAGACTTTATCTTTAAGATTTTGTGCTTAACAAGTAACGTTATTAATGATAATACAGTCACTTACTGCATTGATCATAAGGCAAAGTAGCAACAAAGTAGCTAGTTTTGTTCAATAAAATCAGCAAAAATGTCAATTAAATATGACAAGACGCTGCGGTGCTAGAAACTTGTCGTCGGCTAAGTGAAGTAATGGCTAGTTTTTGAAGTAACTTATAAGGGTGCCTGCACCTCAATGTGCATACTGTCCACCCTAAATTATTATTTATTATTATATTACAAATGTATCTGTAAACATTTTTTGCATTTTAAATGAGGGAAATAACGCGTAATGGATGCAAGCAGAAAAGGTCTGCAAGTTTACTGTCAACAACATACTTTGTAGAAATTCTGTGAATTGAACTGCACAACCCCAAAACAATAATGCTAATCTAAAGTTGCTCACTATAGAACACAAATGATTGATTTTGTGTTATTCCACATTTTTGCATTCATGAGAGAAAAGCTTGGTTATGGATGTGACAGCTCTCGGTTATGGATGTGACAGCTCTCGGTTATGGATGTGCCAGCTCTTTGTTATGGATGTGACAGATGTGAAACTGACACTTGTGTGAATTTGGTAAATCAGATATAATAGTTTGAAACACTGACAGAGACATTTTGGAGTATTTTTTTTTTTTAAGTACAGTAAAATACTTGCTTACACACTGTGCTATACCTGTCAACCCTCCCGTTTTTCCCAGGATTTTCCAGTTCTATCATCCCGTAGAGGAATTTTCCCATATTTCTCCCATATTTTTAGTCTTTCTCTAAAGGGTGGTAATAGACATTAAAATAATACATATCATCTAAAGATGTCAATTTTGGTGGGGTTTTTTTCCAAACACAATTAATTTTGTCCTAAATGAGCATATAAAAAGTTAGGAAAGCAGTCGAATGCCTTTATTGTAATGTTAGATCTGTGCATTTTTTTTTAATTCAAGTTTTTTTTATTGTTTTCTTCTGTTTCATGACAAAATAATACAAACACATATTACAAATGATCACTTGTGGCCTACTAAATGTAAAGCCAGAATGAATACAGTAGTTACTAAGACAGAAGTACAATATTATTAGGAAAACCTGGTGAGTAGTTTTAAATTGTATTACAAGACATTGTCACATAAGACCAGAAGCCTTCCCATACTGGGATACATACAGGGACCCTTGCTTTGTCCTTATTATGTAATTTGTAAAGTAAACGTTCATACAAGGCTGTTTTAGTCATTATATTGGCCCACTCTTTTAACTCTGGAATTTTGGGAGTTTTCCAGTGTTTTAAGATGACTCTAGCTGTCACTGAGATCCCCACCATAACTGTGAACTCTCCTTCTGTAGTATTTGGCATCTGTTCCCTATCTCCCAGTAAGCATAACCTTGGTAACAGTGGTATTAATGTTCCAGATCTGTGCAGTTTTAAAGTGACACCTCTGTTATTTAATGTAATCAAACAAAAAAATCCAAATAAATGAGATTCGTTCGTTTTAATCAGAATGTGTCACACAGTGAAGAAAAGATTAATGAGATTTGATAACTTGATTTCTATTTCTTCATAATAGCTAATTTTAATAAGCTGAACTGTTTGCTAATTTGAATAAGCTAAATGCTCATTTTTTCTTTTGTAAATAATAATAATAATAATAATAATAATGGTAACACTTCACAATAAGGTTCATTAGTTAATGCATTTACTAACATGAACTATTCATGAACAACACATGTACAGCATTTATTAATCATAATTGAACATTTACTAATGCATTATTAACAACCAAGTCCATTCAAGTTAACATTAGCTAATGCACCATGAGTTAACATGAACTAACAATGAACTACTGTATTTTCATTAACTAACGTTAACTAGCATGAACAAATAAAGTAGTAGATGTATTGTTCATTGTTTATGTTAGTAAATGCATTAATTAACATTACCTAATGAACCTTATTGTAAAGTGTAACCATAAACATTAAAACATTACTGACCGTTTAACTGTTTATTGACAATGAAACAGCTCCAGAAGAACATATTTAGTCTCTTTTTTTTTGGGGGGGGGGGGGGGTGTATCCCTTATTATGGTGGGTGTATTCCTTATTTTCACATCCCAATGTTTACAGATATGCACGGTGTGTGTTTTACACATACGGCTGCTTCACAGGTTTCTAAAGCACCTCCAGCTTCTGGAGATGAAGCTAATGGAGCGTCTGTTGCTCACTTCCCACAGCACAAGCGTTTTTCCTTGTTCCTACAAGACTAGCGACAGCTAATTGTGAGAGCCTCTTTGTTTTAGCACTCTCAAATAGCATAACACCAAGGTCAAATGAAGTATTGAAGTATTTTTAGAGTGTTTTTCTCTACCAACAATCGATATTTTCCGATGCGGCGCAGGCTTGAGCATGGCTGCGCGGCCCATCATATGTAATGCTTCCTAATGGAGATCATTTTAGCCACAAGTGAGACATAATCGTAAGAAAGCAGACGGTGAGAAGCGCTGCCGGATGCTAACTACTGGATTTTGTCCTCGGCCTGGGATAGGCCTTGTCCTGATTTACTCTATAAAGCACAGTGTGCGAAACAATTTGTGCTAATTTCCCTCAAACTGGTGGAAGAGGTTGTTAATGTGTAGTTTAGCAAGCACCTCGGGTGCAGATCTCTGCCAAAACCCCCATTCATCTCACATATTTCATCCCCATTAAAGACAAAAACGAGACAACAAGCTGAAACACTCTGTTCTAACAGAAGCGCTCCTGAACCCTATAAATATTCAATCCACTGTGCCATTTTTGCCACCTTTACTTGACTTTAATGCCAACGTTAAGAGCCCTTTTTTAACCCTGTAGGCATGGGCGGGCTTAGTGATTTGGGGGTCCTAAGCAATTCTAGATATGGGGCTCTAGCAATGAAACTCACTCTCTTTCTCTATAAATATTTGTTTCTCCGCAGATTTATTCTTTTATTATTATTTTTTTTTATAAATAAATGTCATGTTAAAATATATTTAAAGTGTAACCTTTATCTTCTTAATGTAAAATTAAATACAATAAATTCACAAACAAAAAATGTGTTCACAAACCAACTATGTACAGTTAATTAGCCATATTTGTGATTAGATTTTAATATTTGCATGTATGGAAATATTATTGGTTTTGAAAAGAAGTAATAGCATTAACATTTATTCATTAATTTTAGGCTTAGTCCCTTTATTAATCTGGGGTTGCGACATTGGAATGAACCGCCAACTTATCCAGCATATGTTTTATGCAGCAGATACTCTTCTAGCTGCAACCCATCCCAGGGAAACATCCATACACACTCATTCACACTCTTACACCATGGACAATTTAGCCTACCCAATTCACCTGTGCCACATGTCTTTGAACTGTGGGGGAAACCGGAGCACCCGGAGGAAACCCACACGAACGCGGGGAGAACATGCAAACTCCACACAGAAATGCCAACTGACCCAGCCAAGGCTCGAACCAGTGACCTTCTTGCTGTGAGGCGACAGCACTACCTACTGCATCACCACGTCGCCCTAACATTAAAATCTTAAGATAACAGAGAGATTTTAGAATATATGACAGAACATTTAGAAAAAAGCTCTTTGATTAATATAGGCTTCTTTGCAATGGTCCTATTCCTATAGTTAGACTATTGTGTTCTCTTTTTCGGACTATTTTCTGTAAACCCTAGAGACGGTTGTGCGTGAAAAATCACAGGAGATCAGCGGTTTCTGAAATACTCAGACCAGTCTGTCTGGCACCAACAAACATGCCACGTTCAAAGTCATTTAAATCCCCTTTCTTTCCCATTCTGATGCTCTATTTGAATACATACCTAAATGCATCGAGTTGCTGCCATGTGATTTGCTGATTAGAAATTTGCATTACCGAGCAGTTGGACAGGTGTACCTAATAAAGTGGCCGGTGAGTGCATACATTTACTGCAAAAACGCGAGGCCAAAAATACTTTTCAGATTCGCACAATAAATCTGTGAGATTTTTACAGTATAGTGGGTTATTTACATAAAAAACAATATAATAAGCTTATAAATATAAGTCACAATATATATAATATGATGTATAAAACATAGTAAAATGTGTTAACTATACCTGAAAACAATCATCTTCAAAAACCCTGACTGCTCACAGAGATGAGGCTTTAATACCATCTACAGTATGTACTGTGTTAAAGCCACAACTTAAAAGTTTATGGAAGGAAAATAAAAGGTTGGCTTTTTACTTTTGGCAGATTATCGAGACACCAAATATAAAGTGCTTGATTATTATGACGTAAGAGACAATGTCAGGCAAAGATCAATCAATCAATCAAAGGTAAACATGTTACTTTATCTCCATTAGTTATATTCCCAACAACTGAAACAGTTTACGCTTAACAGAACCTGACAGAAGACACTGATTCACCACAATGCACAGATAGTATTACAGAAAAGCACAGTCAATGTCTCACAGGTTCTGACATCATTGATAAAACACACTTTGCGTAAAACCCATAACACTCATAATTTCTAAAGCAGAGTGGCTGTCACACATCAGGTGTGTGTTATTTCTAATAATCCAATAGACCGAGTCAATTATTCTACTTATACTACATTTTCGACAGCTAAAGCCACTGTTCAAATGAGATTTTGTTGTCTGTTGTAGCTGTGAAATAGCTGAAATCATTCAGGGGAGTGATATGGAGCTCTAATGTGCTCAAAACCTGCCGGAACTACTTTAGCTATGCGTTTATATGAAAATATATAGTCCCCATATTTATAAATACTGTTATGATAGCAGTTATTATGTTAAGATATGATTGAATTGCCTTTTGTTAAGGTCATTAAATAGCTTGACAACAAACAGGAAGTGTTCATTCATGGGCCAATGACATCACCACAGTGAAATGTTGTTTATTGTGATGGTGTTTTGGTGTGATTTTGTCACTGTTGTAGCTGTGAAATAACCAAAATCAACCAGTGTAGTGTTTTGGAGCTGCTCAAAACCTGCCGGAACTACTTCAGCTGTGCATTTATATGAAAGTAAACACCTCAGAATGTTCATCAGCCAATCAGAATCAAGCATTCAGCAGCCCTGTTCTATAAAGACTTTTTGTAAAGCCTTCTTTGCATAGAGTTGAGCTCTATATAGAGCATTTTGAAGGATGTAAACGATAACATTGATCCTACTGTACTTCCTGGTTTACATTTACAATTTCCATAGCTTCAGAGAAACCAAAAAGGTCCACATATTAATAATGTTCTGATAGCTAGTCTTATGTTAAGATATGATTGAATTGCCTCTTGTTAAGGTTATTACATAGTTTGACAACAAACAGGAAGTGTTCATTCATGGGCTATTGATATCACTACAGTGAAATGTTGTTTATTGTGATGGTTTTGTGACTGTTATAGCAGTGAACTAACCGAAATCATATGGCGTAGTGATATAGTGCTGCTCAAAACCTGTCGGAACTACTTCAGCTGTGAGTTTACATAAAAATAAACACCTCAGAGTGTTCATCAGATAATCAGAATCAAGCATTCAGCAGCCCTGTAGTATAAAGACTTTTTTCACAACCTTCTCTGCCTATATTAGAGTTGAGCTCTATATAAAGCATTTTGAAGGATGTAAACGATAACATTGATCCTATTGTATTTCCTGGTTTACATTTATAATTTCCATAGCTTCCGAGAAACCAAAACGGACCCCATATTGATAAATAATTATATGATAGCAGTTATTATGTTAAGATATGATTGAATTGAATTGCCTTTTGTTAAGGTTATTAAATAGTTTGACAACAAACTGAAAGTGTTCATGGGCGAATGACATCACCACAGTGTAAGGTTGTTCCTTGTTATGGTGTTTTGGTGTGATTTTGTGACTGTTGTAGCAGTGAACTAACCGAAATCATTCGGTGTAGTGATATGGTGCTGCTCAAAACCTGTCGGAACTACTTCAGCTGTGAGTTTACATGAAAATAAACACCTCAGAGTGTTCATCAGCCAATCAGAATTGAGCATTTGGCAGCCCTGTATTATAAATACTTTTTTTTCACAGCCTTCCATGTTAATATTAGAGTTAAGCTCTGTATATAAAGCATTTTGAAGGATGTAAATGATAACTTTGATCCTATATTGTTTTTCCTGGTTTACATTTCTAAGTTCCATAGCTTCCGAGAAACCAAAAAGGTCCCCATATAGATAAATAATGTTATGATAGCTGTTATTATTTAAGGATATAATTGAATTGCCTCTTGCTAAGGTTATTAAATAGTTTGACAACAAGCAGGACTTGTTCATTTATGGGTCAATGACATCTTGTTTATTGTGATGGTGTTTTGGTGTGTTTTTGTGACTGTTGTAGCAGTGAAATAACTTAAATTATTCAGCGTAGTGAAATGGAGCCGCTCAAAACCTGCCGGAACTACTTCAGCTGTGCATTTATATGAAAGTAAACATTAGCCAGAATGTTCATCAGCCAATCAGAATCAAGCATTCAGCAGCCCTGTAGTATAAAGACTTTTTTTACAGCCTTCTTTGCCTATATTAGAGTTGAGCTCTATATAGAGCATTTTAAAGGATGTAAACGATAACATTGATCCTACTGTATTTCCTGGTTTACATTTATAATTTCCATAGCTTCTGAGAAACCAAAAAGGTCCACATATTAATAATGTTCTAATAGCTGTTATTATGTTAAGATGATTGAATTGCCTCTTGTTAAGGTTATTACATAGTTTGACAACAAACAGGAAGTGTTCATGGGCCAATGACATCACCACAGTGAAATGTGTATATAATATATCAAGCATTCGATAGCATAAATATCAGGAAAGAGTACATAATGCAGTGTGATATTCATTCATTCATTTATTTTCCTTAAGCTTAGTATCTATTTCAGAGGTCAACACAGCAGAATGAACCAAAAAGTCTCAAGAATTGTTAAATCAGACCATTTTAAATAAGCAGTTTGAATGCACAGGAAATCATGTTTTGAGTGTGTCTTCTGTAAATCGGGGGGAAATAGCAAACTGAACAGAGTGCATACAATCAGAATGAGAAAAAGAGTGTTTTGTCTGTGGTAAACAAAGCTGAAGAACACAAGCGCTGCTTTACACACACCTCTTTTTCCAGGTTTTTTGTGTGTGTGTTTTGACTGAAACAGTTGTTAAACTCCTGCAGGCACTTCTGCTTGCCAAGTGCACAATCTAAAATGTGAAATGTTGTAAAACAATAACATCCCACATACTGCTAAAGTCAGAATTATTAGACCTCCTAAATTATTAGCCCCCCCTGTATATTTTTGTTCCACAATTTCTGTTTCGATAGTTCACACTTAGCCATTACTTTATACTAGTTTCAGGTTTGGCATGCTGGAGAGATCCCGGAGATTTGCCTGGTCGTATAGCATAGAAGGAGGTCTGAGATCAGGTAGGTCTTGAGAGCTCCCTCTGCACTCTCAGAAATAAAGGTACGCGAGCTGTCACTGAGGTGGTACCTTTTCGAAAGGTAAAAAATTTGTATATTAATACCACAAGGGTACATATTAGTACCTAAAAAGCACAAAAGTGTTCCTCTTAAAATTTTTAGGTACTAATAAATACTTTTAAGGTACAAAAATGTACCCTTTAAGTACATTCTGAAAAGGTACCACCCCAGTGACAGCTCGTGGACCTTTATTTCTGAAAATGCGGTGAAGGAGGAAAGAGGAAGATGGGGGATTATTCAAAAACAACGATAATAGAAGCAAGACGAACTGGGCTATTTATTGAAGGCTTGGATTCATCTGATTGGTTTATCGATAATTGTTGACAAGGGACCAACCGCAATCAATCATAGCACATGATGGAAGTTTTATAAAACTTAACTTAATGAAGACTAAGAATTTCTAAACATGATACTTTTAATAAGTCATTTCTAATAGCTGATTCCTTTTATCTTTGATATAATGACAGCACATAATATTTGACTAGATATTATTCCAGATACTAGTATTCAGCATAAAGTGATGTTTAAAGGCTTAACTAGGTTAATTGGGCAAGTTAGAGTAATTAGGCAAGTCACTGTATAACAGTGGTTTGTTCAACGCAATCTCATTGCAATTCGTAACTTTTTGATTTAGTGGCTTATTCCAGTGTTGCCAGATATAGCCGACTGATTCCAGCCCAAAAACTATCCAAAGCCAGCCAAAATGCAAAAAAAAAAACAAAAAAAACTGCCCAGTCTGAAAATCATGCTAAGGGGGGGGGGGGGGGGGGGGTCTTCAAAAAACATATTAGAGGGGTGGGCGTTACGTTGCAAAACCACCAACATTTTCTATGTCTTTTTACAGCCGCAAAATCGTATTCAACACTGGCTAATTCATATTTGTCCGATCTAATTCATAAAATTCAGTACGGTTTGTTCATCAGCCAATGACGGTTGGTTTAGGGGTGGGGTTGGGAGCTATGCCTCCTTTTTAAAATCATACATTTTCATACAACTGAACTTGCATGAATTTGTCTGAATTAGCCACTAAACTGACAAAACGTAAAATACTTATTAGATTAGGCTGGTTTGTTCTGTAGACAATTTAAAAAAAATATTGCTTAAGGGGGCTGATAAATAATAAATACTTTAGGGGTACAAAAATGTACCCTTTAAGTACAAATGTGTACCTTCTGAAAAGGGACCACCCCAGTGACAGCTAGTGGACCTTTATTTCTGAAAGTGTGGTGAAGGAGGAAAGAGGAAGATGGGGCATTTTTTTTAAAAACAACGATAATAGAAGCAAGACGAACTGGGCTATTTATTGAAGGCTTGGATTCATCTGATTGGTTTATCGATAATTGTTGACACAGGACCAACCGCAATCAATCATATCACATAGTCCTCTCGAAATTAGTTTTATAAAACTTAACTTAATGGAAAGAAGGTTTTTTCAACCATTTCTAAACATGATACTTTTAATAACTCATTTCTAATAGCTGATATCTTTTATCTTTGTCATGATGACAGCACATAATATTTGACTAGATATTTTTTCAGATACTAGTATTCAGCTTTAAGTGACGTGTAAAGGCTTAACTAGATTAATTGGGCAAGTTAGAGTAATTAGGCAAGTCACTGTATAACAGTGGTTTGTTCAACGCAATCTCATTGCAATTCATAACTTATTGATTTAGTGGCTAATTCCAGTGTTGCCAGATGTAGCTGACTGATTCCAGCCCAAAAACTATCCAAAGCCAGCCAAAATGCAAAAAAAAAAAACCCACCCAGTCTGAAAATCACACTAAGTAGGAGGGGGTAGTGACTGTTGCAGATATCATGTTAAGTGGAGGGGTGGGGGGGTGGGGGCGACAAAAATCACAGTAAGTGAGGGGGTGGATGGTCTCGAAAGTACATTAGAGGGGGTGGGCGTTGTTGCAAAACCACCCAAATTTATGTATTTTTTCAGCCGCACAATCGTATTCAACACTGGCTAATTCATATTTGTACGATCTAATTTGTACTTTTCAGCATGGTTTGTTCATTACCCAATGACGGTTGGTTTAGGGGTGGGGTTGGGAGCTACGCCTCCTTTTTAAAAATCATACATTTTCATACGACTGAACTCGCATGAATTTGTCTGAATTAGCCACTAAACTGACAAAACGTAAAATACTTATTAGATTAGGCTGGTTTGTTCTGTAGACAATTGAAAAAAAAATTGCTTAAGGGGGCTGATAATATTGATCTTAAAATGGATTAAAAAAAATTAAAAAACTGCTTTTATTCTATTATTATTATTATTATTATTATTATTATTATTATTATTATTATTATTATTATTATTATAACCTCTATTTTACCAGGAAAGACACATTGATATTAAAAATCTTTTACAAGAGCGTCCTGGCCAAGATTAGGCAGTACACGTGACGAGTCACATGAGTCCAACAGACGACAAACAAAAAACAATGCACAGTTAACATGAATCACACTGACAAACTATTCAAAACATCTACAAGCCTGTGTTTCAACTTCTGAATCTTTTGTAGTCTTTTTTAAAGAATGTAGTGAAATCAAGTCTTTGAACTGCAACTGTGTTTGCAGTTTATTCCAAGCAAAACGTGCTGCGTACTTTAAAGCCTTTTTTTCCGCCATCTCAGTCCGTACTTTAGGAACAGACAGTAAATGAATATCCTGTGACAGAAGACCATAGTTAAGAACAGGCTTTTTACAAATGTAATTCTGTAAATATGATGGGAGTAAACCCAGTATAGATTTGTAAACAAGGATATGCCAATGCTTGAGCTTACGAATGGACAAAGCAGACCAACCTACCCTAGTATACAGCACACAATGATGGGTTCTAGCTGAAATAAAACAAATGAGACTTTCTCCAGAAGAAAAAAATATTAGCAGACATACTGTGAAAATGTCCTTGCTTTGTGAAACATCATTTGGGAAATATTTGAAAATAAAAATTCACATTTTTACTTCAGCTGTATATCACTATTTTATAGTTTTTACAGAGGTTGCGTTACTTGCGTAATAATAATAATACTAAAAAAATAATAATAATATTTGCATAATCCCAGTCTGGGGTCCGTTCTTCGTACCTCACTTAAATGATCTAAGATGATTTGGCAGATCCTGGATCTTTTAATCTTGATAACTGATCTCTCGCTAATTTGGTTCTTCAAACAAGGTCGCGAATCAGATTAGAATGTCTGGATGAACTGATCTGAGATCGCTGCGTGTGTTGTGAAGGGCAGATCTATCGATCCTCGAAATCATGATCAGCAATGCAACGATTGGCTGACGGCACAGCAGCGTAATGACATCATCTGATTAATATTCAATTATCCATGTGAGCAAAATTACATCAAATTAGCAGTAAACCGTTAAATATGACACGCAATAACCTTCCACATTTGTTGTGAGCTGCAGGCTTTACACTTTCATTTGTCAAGAGTATTCATCATGTATTTCAATGCAAATCAATGTATTTAGTTCCACATTTAGAAAATATTTTCTTTATTATAGTAGCTGTTTTTTTTAATCGGTGTAAAGAATAACTGGTTGTTTACAAAAGCATTTTCATATTGGTAAAGGCGTCTGCAACTTTTGTGAAGCATCAAATCACCGGCATATTAACTATCAACACATGTTTATGACTACATAAATGTATTATTGCTTTTTTATTTTTATTTTTTAAGTCACATATTGTGCATTTCTATTATCATACACAATTTGTACTAAAGCGATCTAAAAGTTCATATCAATAAGTTTTCTCTTTGCAGTCTTTGTACTTTCATTTCGAGGGTGCAGATTGCATAAGTTTATTAATGTGTATAACTTAATTTACTTAATAACTTTATTTTATTAATAACTATAACTTTATATATATATATATATATATATATATATATATATATATATATATATATATATATATATATATATATATATATATATAGTTAAAAAATATTTACCATTTTTCCCAGTTTATATAACTACTACTGTAAGAGAATATCAGAATTCGGAACATTCAGTATTATCTTTGCTTGAACTGAGCCGATCTAATCCTGTTTATATGAATTGAACCTGCTCCCGATCAGGTTTGACCTTGCACAATTGTTGCCATGACAACAACTCTCGGATCAGCTTTGAAGAACGAAACGATCCTGGATTGTGTCAAATCGTCAATATCCAAATCCAGCTAACCGAGTAATCCACATACGAAGAACGGACCCCAGGACTTGATGAATGTGTGTGAAGCCCAGAATGCGTTTCTCTTACTAAGCAGAGACCTGCGCTCATAACTATTGATGAGAGTAAGTGGACCACTTAAAAATGTCCTGCCCTCTTCCTCCCCCATCTTATTCCATGAAAACCTTCTCTTATGCATAATTAACAATCAGAAAACAAACATCCGAACACACCTCCAGAAAACAGAGCAGACATCACCATTACTCACTGCAATGTAGCAGAGCAGATTTCAAATACACTGCGGTAAGCTTCAAAACTTTTAATGATGAATGAATAAATACAGCGGTAACATACTGATCAGTTATCATTATTATTAACAGTACACTCTTTAAGTCAGGGGTGTTCAAACTCGGTCCTGGAGGGCCGGTGTCCTGGAGAGTTTAGCTCCAACCCTAATCAAACACACCTGAACCAGCTAATCAAGCTCTTACTCGATATACTAGAAACTTCCTGACAGATGTGTTGAAGCAAGTTGGAGCTAAACTCAGAAAGACACGGCTCTCCAGGATTGAGTTTGGACACCGCTGCTTTGAGTACACATGAAATTAAAAACTAACCATATGATTTTGTTAGCTCACATAGCTGTGGTGAACGATTCATCTGTGCATGTCATTAAGAAAACAAGTAGTTTGCCCTTGTAATTGAAATCTGAAAATGCATGTCCTCTATTCAATTCTTAGATTAGGACTGTCTGAGGTGGCTAACATACTTTATTAGCTTGTGATAACTCTCCCTAAAGACTTTCCAGGGGTCCGTTTTTCGTACTTCACTTAAATGATCTCAGATGATTTGACAGATCCTGGATCTGTTAATCTTGATAACTGAAGTTTATAATTAATTAATTATTTATTTATTTATAATTTAAGCCAAATTTCAATAGTGTTATTTAATTTAGTAAAAAAAAATCTAGAAACATTAAAAAAAGAGATCAAAAAAGTTCAAGTTTCTCGTAATCTTTAAATGATAAAGTCTTCAACAAAGTTCAATGCTTGAATTCTCTTATGGGAATATATATCCCACTGATGAGTTTTTCTTCTCTAAGACTTTAATCTTGCTGGTCTCAGGGGATTAACACTGATTTACCATAATGCTCTGCTCAATTATTCAGCATGATCAGCACACCTTCATTACACCCATCAATGAGTTCTCCCCCTGAACATAAGCTCTGATCAACATAAATGTGACTCCGGTGAATGTTTCTGCTGCTCTACTTGTAGTAATATAATAATATTTCAAGAGTTCGTTCTTAGCTGATGATTGATAAATAGTGTGCTTGGCATGCTGTCCCAGCAGAGCTCGGAAGATCCTCAAACCTGTGGCTCCCTTCCGTTTCATTGGGAGAGAGTGTAGTCTGAGCTTAAGTAGGTCTCGAGAGCTCCCCCAAATTGATTCAGTCATTTATTTTCCTCCAGCTTATTCCTTTGTTTATCAGAGGTTGTCACAGCGGAATGAACCGCTAACTATTCCAGCATATGTTTTACACAGCGGATGCCCTTCCATCCATAACCCAATACTAAGAAACACCCATAAACTCTTGCACCAATATACTAGACAATTTAGCTTATTCAATTCATGTTTTTGGACTTTGGGAGAAACCGAAGCACCCAGAGGAAACAAACGCGAGAAAAACATGCAAACTCCACACAAAAACTGGCCCAACCAGGACTCGAATCAGAGACCCTCTTGCTGGGAAATTTATTTTTAGTTAAATTTTTTTTATTTATTTATCAATTTTTTATTGTGTTTTTGACAAAAGGTACAGTACATTAAAGGTATTCAATTACAAAGGTATTTTCGTTTATTCTTTTTTTTTTGAACCATACATAAATTTAAAAAAAAGAGACAAATTAACATAATACATTTTTTTTTATGAAAAGGAAATGCATTAAATAAAAAATATATTAATAATAAAAATGAAAATAAAATAAAAATAAATTTACCAAAAAAAAAAAAAAATTTAAAAATTAAATGAATAAATTTAAAAAACAACCAAAAAAAATAATAATAATAAAATAAAAAAGAGTGGGTGGGGGTGGGGTTGGGAATTTATGGTTGGAGGAGTTAAATTTTTTTTTTCATAGAAATTTAAACATATCTTCAGGTTTGTCAATACTTATAAAACGAATAAAAACTGAACTTTACATATTCAGGGTTTATTTAATTTTTTTTTAATTTCCTTTTATACCTGTTTATCTTTGTTAAAACAAAAAAGCCAATATTATTGACATCCTCACATTTCTATACAAATAAGTGATTAATAAACAACTTCCCCTGAACAAAAGCCTTAATCAACATAAACGTGCTCTGCTGAATGTTTCTGATGAAGCAGAAGGATGTTTTAGTGCAGTTTCTGACCTCTCATGGTGATGCTGGAGGGCTCTGGGAACAGCGGGATGAGGAGGAGGAAGAGGAGGTAGATGAAGGACAGCCCATTGAACCTGAACAGACATGCTGTGGAGACAAAACAAACACACAGAAACACATGTTAGAGCATTTATAGCATATATAAGTAGATTTTGATCAATTATTTACAGGTGCTGGTAGGGCAATAATAAATGAGCAGGGAAAGAACAATAGGTATTGCCAGAAATATTAAACGACTGGCAGAAACAAAATAAAATAATAAAAGACAAAAATTACAATACACAAATTAAAACAAAATAAAAACAATAAAAACTAAATAAAACAATAATAATTTTTATTAAAAATAAAAATGTATAAAAAATAAAACTGAAAATATATAATAATAAAAAAACATGAAACTATAAAAATAAAAAAATTAATTAAATTAAATTAAAATAAATTAAATAAATTAAAGCACAAAAACGCATGTTAAAAAATTACAGCTATGTTCATTTATAAATATATTTGAATGAATTAACCTGAACAGATATGCTGTGGAGTGAAAATAAACACACAGAATTGAATGCTTGAGAATTGCTGACATATGACAATAAATTGATTTTAATAAATTAATGAAGAAAAGGTGCACAACGGTAAATAGTAAATGAGCAGGGAAAAAAAAATTGGTTAAGCTGCATCAGAAATATAAAATGAAAATTGCCATTAATACTGTATATTAAATGGTTTTTAAAAATGTGTTAAATAATGCATTGGCAGAACAAAAAGAAAAGGAAAAGAAAACAAAAAACAAAACACACAAAAAAAAAAAAAACAATGCTTGGGTATAAACTGTCATACATTCCTCACAAACGTATAAGCCAGGTCTATGGTAATTATTTTGCACTTTGATATTTCAGAACAAATAAATAACAATATATTATGCACAAAGTTTGCAAACAAACAAACAAATAAACAAATATATAAATAAATAAATCACTGCATATTTTATTAAAAAGGATGCAAGTAATGCAGACAGGGGGGGTAATATTATATATTATTATATTAATATTAATATATCATTATAATAAGTAGTATTTGGATTATATTTATAAATAATTAATTTAAATAAATTTGAGTAATATTTTATAATAAAAAAAAAACTAATAATTTTTTTTAAGAATTTCACATTTTGGTTTTCCATGAGTTTTTTGCAGTGAAAAAAATAATAACATTATTTAATAAAATGAAATAAATGAAATTGATAAAATTTGAACATATCTTTAGGTTTGTCAATAAATAAATAAAAAACAATTGATCTTTACATATTCAGGTTTTATTTAAATTAGTAAATATTCAAATTTACTTCTATACGCGTTTATCTGTAAAACAGTGAATAAATAGAGCATTCGTTTTATTGTAATTACACATCTTTGTCATTTACACATCTTAACATCATAACACTTGTAAATATTTAAGCGATGATCAATAAACAAATAAAATTCTATCCTCTGGTTTCCATAAAGTTTGCATTTGCCTTTATCATAACACATTATTCACATTATTTCTGTTTTAAATATGAACAGACCTGTGAGAAAAATCAGTTCAAGTCAGATCAGGTCAAATTACAGCGTCTTGTTTACAGGCTTCAAGTCCTTTCAGACCTTTAGGCTCCGTCTGTGTTTTTCAGAGAGTCTTCCACAGTCTATCTGCTCTGGTCTTCTCTTTCCATCAACTAATTCATCCTTCATTAAAGCTCTTTCCAAAACACTAGTGGCATGGCTTGATTTTAATAATCAGAGTGACGGAACAGCATCTGAAGACCTCCTTTTGACCTGAATATGCAGATGCTGTGAATATTAAACACGTTTATTAAAAAGCTCAGCAGAATAGTCCAACATCAAAAGAAAAGGCCAACGACAACAAAACTATCATTCCATCACCATTTACTAACAGCCAATTATACTGTTAAACAGCCAATGTGTCTCTATTCCCCACTATACGAACAACATATGAGACAAATAATATAATAATGACAATAAAAAGCAGTAAAAAGTTGAAGCGCATAGATCACAGCCACAAGAACTTTCCACTGCAATTAACACAATCCAGTCTTCAATATTAAACCACACCGGCATGCAATGTAGGTTTAATGCATCTCATAACATGATAAAAGTCATCTCATATCCTGATAAAGATATATGCAATGTATAAAGTAGATCTGACAGGTTTTTTAGCAGCCCAATGTAAACTGAAGCTCCGTTGTGCTGCATAAGACTGATGGATTTTATTCTACAAAAACCCCCATACTAGATGTACATTATCCTGCTTATTACATGGTTACTTGCCATAAAACATCAACATTTAACACAAAACATTGTTCTGAGGTGTAATAGTTTATTAATTCTTTAATTAAACACAAAACTGACAGAAACAAAAACAGCTGATGGAGTATACACTAACCTGTGCATTTTTCAGTCACAAGATGGCACCAAAAAGTCAGAAAACGCAAAGCTGAGAGACACAAGAACAACTGATGGAGTATACACTAACATGTGCATTACTCAGACACAAGATGGCACCAAACAGACAAAAATACAAAGCTGGCAAAAACTAAAACAGCTGATGGAGTATACACTAACCTGTACATTATTCAGTCACAAGATGGCACCAAAAAGTCAGAAAAGGCAAAGCTGAGAGAAACAAGAACATCTGATGAAGTATACACTAACATGTGCATTACTCAGACACAAGATGGCACCAAACAGACAAAAATACAAAGCTGACAGAAACTAAAACAGCTGATGGAGTATACACTAACCTGTACAATAATCAGCCACAAGATGGCACCAAACAGACAAAAATACAAAGCTGACAGAAACTAAAACAGCTGATGGAGTATACACTAACCTGTACAATAATCAGCCACAAGATGGCACCAAACAGACAAAAATACAAAGCTGACAGAAACTAAAACAGCTGATGGAGTATACACTAACCTGTACATTACTCAGCCACAAGATGGTGACAAATAGTCAAAAACGCAAAGCTTACAGAAACTAAATCAGCTGATGGAGTATACACTAACCTGAACATTATTCAGTCACAAGATGGAACATAACAGTCAGAAAATGCAAAGGTGACAGAAACTAAAACAGCTGATGGAGTATACACTAACCTGCACAATATTCAGATGGAAGATGGAGCTAAACAATCAATAACACAAAGCTGACAGATACTAAAACAGCTGATGATATATACACTAATCTACACATTATTCAGACACAAGATGGTGCAAAACAGCAAGAAAACACAAAGCTGAATAAAACGAAAACAGCTGATGGAGTATACACTAACCTGTGCATTATTCAGTCACAAGATGGCACCAAAAAGTCAGAAAACGCAAAGCTGACAGAAACTAAAACAGCTGATGGAGTATACACTAACCTGAGCATTACTCAGTCACAAGATGGTGCCAAACAGACAAAAATACAAAGTTGACAGAAACTAAAACAGCTGATGGAGTATACACTAACCTGAGCATTATTCAGCCACAAGATGGTGACAAATAGTCAAAAACGCAAAGCTTACAGAAACTAAAACAGCTGATGGAGCATACACTAACCTGTGCATTATTTAGTCACAAGATGGTGCCAAACAATCAAAAACACAAAGCTGACAGAAACTAAAACAGCTGATGGAGTATATACAAACCTGCACATTATTCAGCCACAAGATGGTGACAAATAGTCAAAAACGCAAAGCTTACAGAAACTAAAACAGCTGATGGAGCATACACTAACCTGTGCATTATTTAGTCACAAGATGGTGCCAAACAATCAAAAACACAAAGCTGACAGAAACTAAAACAGCTGATGGAGTATACACTAACCTGCACAATATTCAGATGGAAGATGGAGCTAAACAATCAATAACACAAAGCTGACAGATACTAAAACAGCTGATGATATATACACTAATCTACACATTATTCAGACACAAGATGGTGCAAAACAGCAAGAAAACGCAAATCTGAATGAAACGAAAACAGCTGATGGAGTATTCAATAACCTGAGCATTATTCAGACACAAGATAGTGCTAAACAATCAAAAACACAAAGCTAACAGAAACTAAAACAGCTGATGGAGTATACACTAACATGTGCATTATTCAGTCACAAGATGGCGCCAAACAGACAAAAATACAAAGTTGACAGAAACTAAAACAGCTGATGGAGCATACACTAACCTGTGCATTATTTAGTCACAAGATGGTGCCAAACAATCAAAAACACAAAGCTGACAGAAACTAAAACAGCTGATGGAGTATATACAAACCTGCACATTATTCAGCCACAAGATGGTGACAAATAGTCAAAAACGCAAAGCTTACAGAAACTAAAACAGCTGATGGAGCATACACTAACCTGTGCATTATTTAGTCACAAGATGGTGCCAAACAATCAAAAACACAAAGCTGACAGAAACTAAAACAGCTGATGGAGTATACACTAACCTGCACAATATTCAGATGGAAGATGGAGCTAAACAATCAATAACACAAAGCTGACAGATACTAAAACAGCTGATGATATATACACTAATCTACACATTATTCAGACACAAGATGGTGCAAAACAGCAAGAAAACGCAAATCTGAATGAAACGAAAACAGCTGATGGAGTATTCAATAACCTGAGCATTATTCAGACACAAGATAGTGCTAAACAATCAAAAACACAAAGCTAACAGAAACTAAAACAGCTGATGGAGTATACACTAACATGTGCATTATTCAGTCACAAGATGGCGCCAAACAGACAAAAATACAAAGTTGACAGAAACTAAAACAGCTGATGGAGTATACACTAACCTGAGCATTACTCAGTCACAAGATGAAACATAACAGTCAGAAAATGCAAAGGTGACAGAAATGAAAACAGCTGATGGAGTATACACTAACCTGGACAATATTCAGATGGAAGATGGCCATAAACAATAACATAAAGCTGACAGAAACTAAAACAGCTGATGATATATACACTAATCTAAACATTATTCAGACACAAAATGGTGCAAAACAGCAAGAAAACGCAAAGCTGAATGAAACGAAAACAGCTGATGGAGTATTCAATAACCTGAACATTATTCAGACACAAGATGATGCTAAACAATCAAAAATGTATGTCTGCTAATATTTTTTCTTCTGGAGAAAGTCTTATTTGTTTTATTTAGACTAGAAAAAAAGCTGTTTTAATTAAAAAAAAAAAAAAAACATTTTAGGGACAAAATTATTAGCCCCTTTAAGCTATTCCTTTTTTCGATAGTCTACAGAACAAACATCGTCATACAATAGCTTGCCTAATTACCCTAACCTGCCTAGTTAACCTACTTAACCTATTTAAGCCTTTAAATGTCACTTTAAGCTGTATAGAAGTGTCTTGAAAAATATGAAGTCAAATATTATTTACTTGCATCATTGCAAAGACAAAATTAAAGTTATATAAAAAGTAAATAAAAAGTAATTAGAAATGAGTTATTAGAACTATTACGTTTAAAAATGTGTTAAACAGAAACTGGTGAAAAAAATAAACTAGGAGCCAAAAATTCTGGGAGGCTAATAATTCTGTCTTCAACTGTAGATATCAGCTAACATCAGTTTTGTCTTCCTAATTATTATTTCAGACCCATAAAGATAATTACTGGTAGATAGTGATCACCCCCGTCATGCATCAGCAAACTAAAGCCCGACAAAGCCCTGACCTTACTGTATAAACAGTGTTCCACCAGATCCTGTATATCAGACAGTATAGTTTACTGTGAACTCATTTTATTACGGTAGAATAACACAGAAATCGAATAATACCAACTTCAATCTCTTTCCGAAGCTCCGACGTCTGCTTTGAGCAGGGTTGTCTATTACAACTGTCAATCAAGATGACACATCAAATTAATACTAAAAGCATAAATGAAAGCATGAAAATGAAGATCTGCACCTATATCAGCTGATAACCAGTGCCTTAATTGCCCAGGTCCATCTTTCGGGGCATTTTATTGCAAGTGTAATTAATTTATTTATTTGGGCTCAAGTCTCGTTCATTAACACGGAGGAGGCGGGGCTTTATGACTTGTACTAGCCAGCCCCCAGGGGGCGACCTAACGGCCGAGACCTTGGCACACTTTATTTTCTCCAAATGTTATTGCAATCATTGCTTCAAATTCAGCATCATATTTAACCAATAATATACAAGACTAGATTAGAAGGATTGAAACTTACTTTCACAAGCGATGAGAAGGCAGCGAGGGACATTAGTGTTTTGATAATAAAATGTTAACTTGTTTGCTGCAGGAATTAGTTCATGTGATACACAACAGAGCTCGAAATTAACTTTTTTACTTGGTAGCACTGGTGCTCACAACTTCAAATATTTAGGAGCACCAAAAAAATTTTAGGAGCACCAGAAAAAATTTAGGAGCACCCACCAAAAATGAATGAGCACAGCTGCAAATTGTTTTTTAAGGGATTAATTGTATTTTAAAACAACATTAACAGGACTGACAAAAACTAGAAACAACTATCTAACTCAGGGGTCGGCAACCCGCGGCTCTAGAGCCGCATGCGGCTCTTTAGCGCTGCCCTAGTGGCTCCCTGGAACTTTTTCAAAAAATGTTTGAAAATGGAAAACGATGAGAGAGGTAAATATATTTTTGTTTTAATATGGTTTCTATAGGAGGACAAACAATCTTAACGTTTTCCAATGCTGTAAAAGTGTGTAGAATATTTAATTTCAACATTTCTGTCAACGAAGATTTGCGTCATAGCCTGCGACACACGTTTCTATCAGCAGGGCGGGATGCCAGGCAGGTAGCTGTTGTAAACAAACCGGCGGCTGTGTGATGCGCCATGGAGCGCAAGCTGTCTTTGCCAAAGATGTACAGCGGGGCACGCTTTCTCATTTTCCCTCCCTGAGAGAATTCAAAGAAGCCCATCCCGATCACTCACTCAACGGTGATTATTTACAAGGTGCGATCGTTGATATGCAAACTGCATTTGAGAGCAGATTTTGCGAGTTGCGAAAGGAAAAAACGAGACTGTCTTTCCTTGGCACACACCCCTGGAGATTAACCCTTCCTTGTTGAGCACATTCCCAGGAATGACTCGAGCTGATCTTGAAATGGAAATGGCAGACTGCGTTTTATTGCACTGTTGCCCAGATAAGGGGCACGTTGTGAACGTTAATTTTAATGTTTTTTTTTGGAATCCTCAAAATAAAATAAAAAAACATTTAAAAAAATCTGATTTCTTTATTGCATTTCTTTAATTTCATCAAAGCAAAACATAATGCAATAATATTGTAATGAAGTTAAACTTGATCATTAAACTTAATGCAATAATATTGTAATGAAGTTAAACTTGATCATTAAACATAATTCATTAATATTGTAATGAAGTTAAACTTGATCATTAAACATAATGCATTAACATTGTAATGAAGTTAAACTTGATCATTAAACAATTAATTAATATTGTAATGAAGTTAAACTTGAACATTAAACATAATTCATTAATATACTGTAATTAAGTTAAACTTGAGACGGCATCGTACAACAGAGTAGTCACGTGGCGCGTCATTCTCTACAGGATGCACTGCAGGGAAAAAAAAACATTTAATCATGAAGGCTCATGTATTTGTAGCCAACGAAGTCATTTTTATAGTAGGCTAATATAGCTAATATAAATACATACAGCATGTGTTGCCATCATTATAAGGCTTATATAAGGCTTTTAATTTTTTGCGGCTCCAGACATATTTGTTTTTTTTTTTTTTTGGTCCAATATGGCTCTTTCAACATTTTGGGTGGCCGACCCCTGATCTAACTAATGCTGTGAAGACATTGATATTTGTGTGCAATAATTCCAAAATGAATGTCTAATAATTAGGCCATAGAATATTAATGATGATAAAAAATGACAATAATAGTAACAATGAATTCCATTTCTCATTATGATGCTGCCTTGAATGTGCATGAATGTAGGTTATCTGCTATAAAAAAGTCTGTTACTTTATGAAAAATAAATGTATAGTTTGCATCAAACAAAAATGAAGCATTGCAGTAAGAAATATTGATTTTGTACTGCTGTTTTTATATGCAAGTCAATTTAATAAATAATATTTCTGCTACAAAACAAACAAAAGATTATAATAAATCATTAAATTCAATGATGAAAGCTGCAAAGCAGTCATCAGTAAATAAAAAAAAAAAATAATATACACCTCAAAAAAGAATTGACAAAAGAAAGTAAGTAAAGTCTCACTTCTATCACTCTTTAAAAGTTTTGGTTTCAGTTTGTGTCAATTTAAAGGTTCAGTCTGAGCTGATCTTCATTTTTCTGTGTTAGTGGAAAAGCAGGCGAGTCAGCCGACCCAATTTATGAGCAGGCAGAGCAGGACTCTTGCGCTAACCATCGGCACAATACCGGTCTTTGTTATGAGCCAGAGTTTCAGTGTAAACTTAGTAAAGGCGAGCTTCTTTGACACGCAGTGAATGCAACGCATGGAGATTCGGGCACCTTCTCCAAGAAGCGCGTACTCGATTGATCTCAGCTGGTGGATCATTATTCACCACGTGACGTGTCATGATCGCTTTCATCTGCGCCTCAACTTTAGGTGGGGTTTGCAAACCTGTGTGCTTTAAGTTTTAACTCTTCAGCCGTTTGCATTTCCCGTGGTCATAAAAGCTCCTTCCCTGTCATCTGACAGCGGAATACCGTGAGTGAATGACAGCTAATATGAACCAATATAGCGGCAGGGAAGAGCGATTCAGCACGTTTTTACAAAAAATCAAAACAGGTCGCACTACAACCATTATCTGCAGTCGCACTAATGCTCCCAGATATATTATGAGGTCGCATAGATAAATTTTCGGGCGCATATGCGACCAAAATGGTCGCAATTTCGAGCCCTGCACAATATTTAGCTGCTTGCAAATGATCCTGCACCTAATCAGCCTAATTTGCAGCACATTCAGCCAAGGCCAATTCATTAAAAAAAAAAAGCCAAATAATGGCCTGGTTAACCAGTCAGCTGATCAATCGGACGCCTCTGAACTTCAGCACAATGTAGAAATGTGATATTAAATATAAGACAGTACAAACACAGACAGTCATTATTGTAATGCATTATTTTATCAATCACTATATGTGAATGTTTTGTCTAAAAGCACCAAGGGATCTGGTTTGTGCCAATTATGGATGGAAATCGTAAGGAATGTAATGATTCTGGCTCTGATTTGATCCCGGTAAACGATTCCAGTCCCTTAATGATCCCATTAATAAGTGTTTTAGCACTTCTGTGGAAGTGAAACTGTATTATGGCATAATTATGGAGAAATCATGTTCTCATATGAAACAAACTGAAATAATACAAACAAAAACAACAAGTAAACTTAATACTTATTTTTTAAAATTAAAAGTACTTTTTTTTTACAAAAATATACAGTTATAATAGGGTTTTAAAGTTAAAGAATACACCTGAAATAAAATAGTTAAAAATAAATAAATATCCTGCACTATAAAAAACGATTCATTGGTTTTATTTATTTTATTTAAGGTAGGTGGTTGCAAACCATTTATATGACTTGAATTTAAACAAACAAATTAAATTTAGTGATGTTTAACTTTAGTCCTTTGTTTAAGTTCACCTATTATAAATATACCTTTAAAAAATGTAGTAAATCCAATGAATAACATTTTTTCAGTGTGTTAGTGTCACGATTACCAGCGATCGTTCTTCATAAAATCGCTGGATCCCACTCACATAACCATGGACTACAAATCCGCCATTTCTGGACTACATTCTCATACATACACTCCGCTCACAGACACACCTGCTCCCTTATTTAGACTTATTATACTCGCACCACCTGAGGATTGTCAACGACTGATTACACACACTATTTAAGCAACAATCACTCATTCACATAGGCAAGTCTTGTTATCTGCCACAGTGACATTACAATGCGTTTTCCTAGCCCCATTTTCCCGTGTATTTACCTCACCTTGTTTATTTAGTTATCCCGGTCTGCCGCCTGCCTTCTGACCTCTCGCTTGTTATATTGACTACGATTCTGGACTGCCCTTGTACATCTGTTTGCACCCGTGTTGACCATTGCTTGCCTGAATATCCAAATAAACCTGCATCTGGATCCAAACCTCAGTTGTCTGTGTCACTCCCCGTGTTACAGTTAGATTGTGTCACGATCACCAGCGATCTAACAACCAGAGATCACTGCACTCACATTCACATGAATACAAATCCGCATACGTCGACATTGAGATGTGAAAATAAGGGATTTGCCCACCATAATAAGGGCCACGTCGAAGGCCACGAAAGCAAAGCAACAAAATGGAAAGACATCCACACATCGCGGTCATTCTGCTTTTAATGAATCTTTTGGTTTTGGACATACAGTAAGCAACTCGCGTCCATCTGCCGCAAAAATATTATAAACGTTGAGAACATAACACAATATCAGAAGCTGTTTTTGGAGGTGACAAGCAGACTTTAGCCCCTTTCACACAGTGATACCGGTAAATATCCAGAAAACTACTGAAACGACTTTGGTGAATTCAATAAAGTGCTGTTCACACTGGCAAGTATGTTCCAGGATTTTTCCAGAAAAGACTGTTCCCACATCCATTCCAAAATGGTAAATTCTGACATTCATTCGTTCATTCACTTTCTTTTGGGCTTAGTCCCTTTATAAATCTGGGGTCGCCACAGGGAAAATGAACCGCCAACTTATCCAGCATATGTTTTACGCAGCGGATGCCCTTCCAGCTGCAACCCATCTTTGGGAAACATCCATACACACTCACTCACACACAGACAATTTAGCCTACCCAATTCACCTGTACCGCATGTCTTTGGTCTGTGGGGGGAAACCAGAGCACCCGGAGGAAACGCCAAATGACCCAGCCGAGGCTCGAACCAGTGACCTTCTTGCTGTGAGGCGACAGCACTACCTACAACGCCACCGCGTCAGCCTAAATTCTGACATCCTTATCCCAATGAGCTCAAAACGGCTACGCTTTTGTACACATAATAGGGATCCGGCTTGATGGGTTCACTTTTATTTAAATCTTTGGCATTCATGCAGCTTATCCCAGAGACATCTAAAGGTAAAAGCACTAACCACAGCTACATGTTTACAAATTTGACTACATTACAATATCTTAGGATTGATAAGTATTGTGAACAACTTCGATCAAAACATATGGAGGAGCACTTTCGCATGTCGAGATGTACATAAGTTTGTGTGCTGGCACTCACTGGAGCACTCCTGCATAACAAACGGCGGTTTATCATAAGCATTTTATCAATATTTTTTTCACAGTCGGCATTAATAATGAACATAGAAACGTTATCTGACCAACAACTAGCAGCTAAATGTGTCTGGAAAAATGTTCAAAGGTTTTTATTTTCACAAACAGCGCGGATGTGAATGCGTCAGAATGTTCTGATTGGCTGGAGTAGAAATCTTACTTCAGCGTGTTCTAATCATGAACGTGCGCTTTCCGGCAATCTCCCTTCTGCGTTCACTCAGCGCAGGATTCCAGATAATAACCAGTAATGTTACAACATCTCTTTCTGGAAAATTGGGTTAAAGTTAGGGTTAGGGTTCCAGTAATTTTCCGGTAAGGTCTGTATGAGTGAAAGGGGCTATTATCATTATGATTGCCCTGGCTCAAGGCTGATTTATACTTCTGCGTCAAACACCGGCGTAGGCTACGGCGCTGACGCATAGCCCTTCGCCGTGGCCGTCGCCGTCACTGACGTGCACCTCTCAAAAATTGTAACTACACGTCGCAACAACGCGTAGCACAAGCTCTGTGATTGGTCGGCTTGCTAGCACCGACGAGTCTGGGCGGGACCGAGAGCCGCGCTATTCACCTTATTCTCCGCCGACGAGCAGGCGCTGCCATTTGAATCTTTTTGGCTTGAGACTTCCGGTCTCATTCACTTCCATTCATTAATTGACGTTAAAAACTGTTCGTTACGCTGCTTGATGTTGCAATTTGATATTTCCTTATTATATTATTTTACTTGGTCTGTATAGTCATGCAAGCATTTGTTTGTTGAGCAAGTAGTTTGACCGTTTTCTGCCGTTTATTATTCCTTGTCATTTCTCCCATAGGCGACTGAAACGGAAGTTCTATGACAATCGCGAAAACAGGCGCACTTCCGCATTTTAGAATAAGGTCAATTGGCGCGAGCGATTGTTTACAAGTGTGGAGTCCCGTGAAGGAGCTCCGGATGGAAAGTTTTGTTTTGTGTTTACCTCATAGTTAAAGTTGTTGCACGTCCGCCGGTTCCTGCCTCAAAATGAGCGAGTTTGAGTCACTTGTACATCCAGGAAGTGTTCAGAATAGCAAAACAGAACAGACAAAACAGAACTCGACACAGAGGAACATTTACATCTCACTGCCCACTAGCGTTTCGGAAGTGTTAATGCAGACCAACAGAGACAGCGCGCAGAAGTATAAATGCACAGCTGCGCGCGTTGCCTGCGCCGTGAGTTGCGCCGGTCACTTGACGCAGAAGTATAAACCAGGCTTCAGTCCCACTCGTCACCAAGGTACAGTATGTGATACACAGACACACACACAAACAAACACACACACACACACACACACACACACACACACACACACACACACACACACACACAAATTAACGTTATAAAAACGATAGTTTGTTGTACAGTTGCTGATTCACACCTGTTATTTGATACAATTACATTTATACCAGAAGTAAACCGGACCATACCCCAGACCACCTCTTTCAGCCGGACTTTGTTACGGTTCGTGGGTGCACACCTGAGTTCAGAAGACACGTTTACACTAGCTAAACGTACCATACTCAAAAGTGCTAGTGTAGCAGCACCCTTAAATTGTTTTTTAAGCTAAATACTACAACCCCAGACCAGAAAAGGTTAGGACAGTATGGAAAATGTAAATAAAAAAAGAAAGACTTTTATTTAATTTTTATGAAACAAAAAATGAAATTATTTGACTTTTATTTCATTGCAGACAATATGAGCAAAATATGTCATGTGTTGTCTGGTTATCTTCATTTTATTTGTAAATATACATCCTTTCCTGTCATTCAGACTTGCAACACATTCCAAAACAAGTTGTGACAGGAGCAATTTAGGGTTAGTAATCAGGTAAACTGGTTAAATAATGATTTGATAATGATTTGAAACCAGTAATGTCAACAAGTGATTGTGATTACGATTTGGTACAAAAGTAGCCTCCAAGAAAGGTCTAGTCCTTTAGGAGCAATGATGGGTCGAGGATCGCCAGTTTGCCAACAAACACAGAAAAAAATGTAGAAATTGTTTAAAAACAATGTTCCTCAAAGTAGGATAGGAAGACATTTGGAAATTTCAACAATGCATAACATAATTAAAAGACAAGAAATCTGGAGGAATTTTAGAGCATAAAGGGGCTCGCTCAAGCCTAAGCTGAATAACTGTGATCTTCAATTTCCTTAGGCGGCACTGCATCAAGAATCTTCATTCATCTATAAGTGATATAACCACATGGGTTCAGGACTACTTTGTGAAACCAGTCAAGTATCACAATATGTAGTGTATACAGTAGTGTGTCAAAAGGAAGATCTATGTTAACAGTGTCCAGAAGCTTTGTCAACTTCTCTGGGTTCCGAGGCATCTGGGATGGACCATCACACAGTGGAAACATGTACTGTGGTCAGATGAATGTCTTCAGGTATTTTTTGGAAGAAATGGACACCGTGTGCTCCAGACCAAAGAAGAAAAGGATCATCCAGACTGTTCAAAAGCAAGGGTCTGTCAAGGTATGGTGTTGTGTCAGTGCTTTTAACAAGGGTAACTTGCACTTCTGTGATGCCCTAATAATGCTGAAACGAGATTTTAGAGCACAATATGCTGCCTCCTTTCCTGGGTTGCCCCTGCATATTTCAACAAGACAATGCACAACCACATTCTGCACACATTACAAAAGTCCTGGTTGAGAAAGAGTATACACGACCTGTTTCCAATAGAGAATGTGTGGCGCATTTTGAAGCATGAAATGCTATATTGAAAACCCCGTACTGTTGTCCAGCTTAAGACTTGTTTGCAGGAAGAACGGGATAAAAAGACACCTGAAACACTTCATCACTTGGTGTCTTCAGCCACTAAACGCCTTTAAAGTGTTATGAAATGGTACGGCAACATTACTGTAGTAAATGCTTTTCTGCTCCAACGTTTTTTAAAATGTGTTGCAAGAACCAAAACTGGATTATGTGTTAATTTAAAAATAAATAAACAAACAAAACATGAGGAGCGCATTAAATAATGTGCTTGTAACGAGGAGACTGACACGGAGGGATCCATTATGCAGTATTTATTAATCACAACTTCACTCAAACACACAATATGCACCGGAGTGCACACACACACACACACACACACACACACACACATCCACAGTAGTAGTATAGGGAACAAGAATGGTGATGAACAGACACAGAGTGAGTTACGAGGCATGAGTAGAGGGGAGAGAGCGAGAATCAGAGTCCGTTATTCAGGCTTGGGTCGAGGGCAAGCAGCAAGGATCAGAGTCCGTATAACAGGCGTGGTTCGTGGGCAGGCAGAGAGTCAGAGTCCGTATAACAAGCGTGGGTCGTGGGCAGGCAGAAGGCGAAGCAAGGTAAGAGGCAGGCTGGAGTCGTACACAAGAGATCAGGCTGGAGATAAACGCTCAGTAGTGCTGGCCGGGGCTGAACAAGACTTCGCACTGACTGAGTGTTTGAGTGCGGCTTATTTGAGGAACGTGGGTCGTTAACCAGATTGAGCTCAGGTGTCTGTGCAATCAGTGTGAATGGATGATGTAATGCTAAAAGTCCGGAGATGGTGGCCTCTGCTGGCCAGCGAGGGGAATGACCGGGACCGAGTCGGTGACAGTGCTGTTGAATTGTCTGCAATGAAGTACAAGTCAAAGGAAATGCAGAATACAATAATCGGTACTGTCATCATAGCAACGACAAAAGAAATGAGTTAAAAAATATATTGAAAAAATATCTTGGTAAATAAAAATAAGTGATTAAAATTTCACAGGAGAGCTAATAATCTGGCCTTCAACTGTATGTAATGTATAGTTACACATTAGATTAATCCACGGTGTGCAACAGAGGCAAAGTAACTCACAGTCTGCCCAAAAAAAAAGCATCTGACAGAAAAACAGCAGCGCCGCTGGTCAAAGAGTCCTGTAGGCATACCGGTGCAATATAGAGATAAGTGTAGGACCACTAAACACAGAGATGGAGGCCATTAAACTCAGTCTTACAGATCACATTCATCCTGCTAATAACAGCAGCAGGAGCAGAACAGTGAATACAGGAGGAAAACACAATCGCTTAAACACCAGTTCAATCCTCACCAGTGTTGTCACGATTACCGGTTTCAAGGTAAACCACGGTACATTTCCTGAAGGTTAGCATTAACGTTATAGATTTTCATTATCATTAGAACTGATGACTGTGACTGATTATCATGAATTTGCATACTCACAGTAAATTAGCTGTTATCTGTGGCGTAGCGCAAAATGGGTGGGCCTATTCGCGACAGCTCAGGCTGGGCCCCCCAAAGGTGGGGGGGGGGGGGGGGTTGCTTATGATCGCGTGAAGTGAAGCCACGTGCAAAGTGAAGAGTGTTGGGATGCTTATGATCAAGCAAAGGTGATTGACTTATTTGGAGGCGGTGTTAAGGCTGAGGTGACCGGGGATGGGAGGGGGTTGGGGTTGTGGGTCTTATCACATGGGTCCGCTATGCCACTGGCTGTTATTCACTGTAAAAATATCCATAAATTAGCAGTTTTTTGATTAATGTGTTTGTTTTATTTGTGTATTTACTTATGTTTTTGAATTGCATTTTGGGATCTTGATCTTTCTTCCAAAAATGTTTGAAAGTTTGAGAAACTTACTTTTATGAACATTTCTAATAGTTTAAAGTGTTATATTGTCTGGGTTGGTGTTGTATATTAAGGTACAAAAATCGTGTAATAAACTGTCAGCACATTTTCTGTTATTTTAAAGACTTATTTCTTTATACATTATTTTTAAATATACATTATATTATACAATATTATTGTCATTGCTGCTTACACCACTCTTTTAACCCATTTCTGTTGTATTGCAGTTTATGTGTTCCATGTTTTTGCATGTGTTTGCTCTAGATTTTTTTCTTGTCAAATGGCTTTTGAATTTTATAAAGCAGCTTTGTGCAATATTGTGAAAAACAAAAGTGGAAATGGATTTCTGTGAGGTAGTTTCCAGGTTCAGATTTAGCAAACTATACTGTACATTGCATAAGAACAAAATCAAAGACTGTCATTACACAAAAAACAATATTCAATAGTATAAACAAACACATGCAAAACGCAGACCTTGTTTATGTTGTTTGCCACAAAAGTGCATGAAGATGCCAATTTTGAGTTGCTGTTTGATCATTTTCAGACACAAAACATAGTGGAACGCCTTGTGTAATAGATAGTGTGTGATATATATATATATATATATATATATATATATATATATATATATATATATATATATGTGTGTGTGAATTGGGCATATCTTTTTATACATCAGGTCCATCCAATAATACTACACTGAAAAAAATATTCAAAGATGATTAATTGGATTTACAATGTTTTATTAAGGTAAGTGGTTACAAACAATTTATTTGGGCTGAATTTAAATAAACAAAATAAGTTTAAATAACATTAATAAATGTAATTTGTTTGTTTAAATTCAACCCAAATAAATTGTTTGCAGAAATCCTTTTTTTTCAGTGTATTGAATACTGTTTTGATTTTAACAAAGTGTTAGTAGAGAAAAATTCATGTATATACTGTAGTTCAGGTTACCTAATGTTCTTCACTAATACTAACACACGCACAAAAAAAAAAAACAATTGTAAAGTGTGATCAGTTTGATTAATGATTTAACAGTAAGAAGCTTGATGCATATTGCAACCACTCAGAAAACCCCAAGAACCACATAAGACGCATTAACACCACTCAGAACCCATTCACAACCCTACAGCAACATCCTGGAAACAAACCACGTTAACATTATGGCTTTGAGTTTTTCTCAAACAAATACAGTTAACACGGTTTACAGCAAACAAAAATAATTACAACAGCATGCACGTTTTTCGAGAGTTTATAGTGAAGTATGAGATCAGAAATAACTTACGGATTATTTATTATACCATGACCTACATGCCTTTTTTTTTATTTTTTATTTTTTGTGAAAACTGTGAATGTATTTGCACTATTGAAGTCAAATGAAGCATCAGATTATAAATACTTCTGAATCATTTATTATACTATGCTCTAAATTCTCTATTTGATTGAAAGCAAAAACACTGACGGAATGTTTTGACATTGTTTTTAGTTCCTTTTCTGAACTTTGAAAGTCTCGAGACCATCATGAAGGCAGAGAGAGCTCTCAGATTTCATGTAAAATATCATAATTAGAGGTCTGAAGATGAGCAAAGGCTTCGTGGACTGAAATGACATGGGGATGAGTAACTAATAACAGAATTAGGGCTGGTATGGTGATATGGTAAAAATGCAATCTTGATCATTATTTACTATATTGAAGGCTCACGAAACACCAAAACACATTTTTTGAGCTGTTGACCATCATATATGTGTCCCATGCTGCTAAAAACACTATTAGGATACACATATTTCACAGAAAAAGTGAAAATTGGTTGTTTTTGCGTTATTTCGAGCAAGTTCGTTATTCCGGTTTGAAACTAATTTTTGAAGCTGCGTCACGCCGATTAGATCCTTGTGTGTATTCTATGCTGTCTGTACCTGGGAGTACATTGTGATGCATGCAGCATTAATTCATGAGAAAGACTTGGTTCAAGCCAATCAGCGCTCTCTATTGTGTATGAGGTGCAACTTCATTAATATGCATGATAGCTTCCAAGCTATTTTTTTTCCTGTTACAGTGTTTAGACAGCAGAGAGACGCCACGTTGTTTTGTCAAAACAAGTGGAAGAGAAACAAGAATTGTTTGGAGACACTGGTCGTCAGTTTTGCGTTTTTAAATGTGCTGCAACGAAGGTTTTGTTTTTTTATTTTCCTGCTATGAGAGCGCAGCTAGACTTACAATTGGACTACACTGCACGCGACATCCGACAGAAATACGTTTGTACGGAACAATTTTAGCCAAGAGCTTTTTGCATCTGGAAATGGTGAAATCCGGATACGCCGCTCGTCTCCTTTTAAAAATGAAGCGGCTCCAGTTGGTGTTAATTTTCCCGTCTCTACAGATTTGGTAAGTGTGTTCGATCAGTGCCCTTTGTTTGTTCATTCAGATGGCAGAGTTAGTTGGTATCGTCAGCAGTACTCCGTTTCAGTGTTTAAAGACAGACCTTAGTCAAAATTATTTCAAAGTTATTAAGTTTAAAGTATGGTAACGTCACTACAATATTATGGACAGAAAGATTCGCTGTAAATGCTGCTGTACACCGCAATCAAACTATTACCATCGTAGAGGATTTTCGCCGCATTTTGTGACAGAATAGTCTACACACACGGCTTTCTGACGCTACCTACCGACTGCATTTAAGTTACAGAGTAATGCGTTGTTTTTTTTCTCTTATACGATATGCAGTATCGAACACTGCAGAGTCACTGTCATTAAACACAGTCACTGTCTTTCTCCTCTGCCTCTGTGTGTTTGTTTTGCCTCAGCGAAAATCAGCGCGTGCCCAAATGTAAACTCCCATTTTTATCCAAATCCTTCCCTCTTTCCCTCCACCAACACTCCCACCTAAACCGAGCTAGACACACCCATATACGCAATATCACACTTGTGGCAGTGCGTTGTGGTTGTATATCATTACTGGTGGAACACTAAGGCACTCGGCCTCGAGCCAATACACGCCCTTACCAGTTTCGATATATGAGCAATATCACACTCGTAGCAGTGCAATGTGGCTGTATATCAGCACTGGTTGGAGGCTTGCGTTGTGGCTGAGTGCCTTAGTGTCCCACCAGTGACAATATACAGACACATCGCACTGCTACCAGTGTGAAATTGCGCTTATACAACAGTTCTACAGCATAATCTTGTATATAAAAAAGAAAATCAAACACGGAGAGTCTCAAAACCATTTTGCATGAGGAACTACCTTCTTCCACCATTCATTCACATCTGCAGATGATCATCAGAGCAGCAGAAACCGTTGCTCATTCACTAATGTCACTTTAAAGTTAGTGTTTGAATGATTCTCTAGCGTAATGTCTAAAGTGATGACAAAACAGGTGATTTCGCTCACATTTTAGGATTATAAGGCTGAACGGCAGTCTATAGAGATATCTCCCGACAGTATTACAGTCTACAGTATTTCTCTGTTGCAATCAGGATATCACAATAATTAACCCTGAAAAAAAGCAACGCAACCACTACCAGACTGCTGTTGTGTTTGCGATAAGGAAAATGCTAGACACATGCGGGCATTTCTTCTTTCTTTCTGCCAACACAACACACATTCCTGGTATGCAAGTCCCATCTCACACTCAATACACTACACTTTAGTATAAATACAGCACTACAACATACAAAAGACGGAGATCGACTTGGAATATCATTTACCTGTTTAATAATGATTTGATCAGCTGTAGTTTAAAATTACATTTTATTTTTCTCCTCTAAGGGCTTAGTATGCAGTCTCTGTCGCCATCTTGTGAATGTACAACATCAACCGGCTTTGCTTAGTATGACAGGCTAATGGCTGCCGACGCACTGACTCTAAGTTATAAATATTTTAAAATAGACACTGTCCTTATTAATGAACCTTATCCTTATGATCTAAACAACTACATCCTCGACTAAAAAAAGTCTCAAAAGTACATTGTTTAGAGTGTCCTCTGCTTGTTGCTGTATGTGGGCTGTGTAATGCACATGAGTGAAGGGGCGGTACGAGTGCTGTCATTAGCAGAATATCGCACGGCTATCATGAAGCATACAGAACTGTTGTATAAACAGCCATATCGCATTGAATATTGCTCGTATATATGGGTATTTTCCTTTTAACATGATGCTTCTGACATGAACGATTAACTTGAGAAGCTAATAAAAAAATGTGGCTACATCAGAATCACAGCTTAATTCCTTCACAAAGCTCTGGTCATGTGCTTCCTACAGAGACAGCAGCTAAACCACAGCAACCGACTCAAAGCATCCTCTATCTCAGGAATAATTGATGCTCCTGGAGAACGGAAAGCCTTTCAGAAGAGCAGGTGGAAAAACACTTTACATTTTCAGACTTAAACCACAGATGATTGGACACTTCTGCAGGAACAAAAGACATAAACACAACTTGTCCCTCAGTTAATAAATCAAACCAAACCGTTTTCACAGTAATCAAATTACAACCAGAGTGTTACAACATGGGTTGCCTTCAAATGTCACTTTAAGCTGTATAGAAGTGTCTTGAAAAATATTAAGTAAAATATTATTTACTGTCATCATGGCAAAGATAAAATAAATCAGTTATTAGAAATAGGTTTTTAAAAGTATTATGTTTAGAAATGTGCTGAAACAATCTTCCCTCCATTAAACAGAAATTGGGGAAAAAAATAAACAGGGGCGCTAATAATTCAAGGGGGCTAATAATTCTGACTTCAACTGTATATATATATATATATATATATATATATATATATATATATATATATATATATACATACACACACACACACACACATATACATATATACATTCACACACACACACACACACACACACACACACACACACACATATATATATATATATATATATATATATATATATATATATATATATATATATATATATATATATATACACATATATACAGTTTAATTACAGTTATATACACATTATATATACAGTTATATATACAAATACATACATATATATATATATATATATAAGTATCAGATTTGTATGTGGGTTTAAACAAAAATGTATATTTTATTCAGTGTTTTCTTGTTGAACAAATTTCAATAATGTAATGTATTTTTTATTTAATGCCACTTCAGCGACCAAGGCTATTTTCATGACAGGAATCTTTCAACAATAAATATACAATTTAAAAATCAACAAACAAAAAAATACATAAGGTAAATAAGATTTTTTTGTGTTGATGCATGATAAAAATTCTAAAATATTTTCTGGTTTCACTTTGTGAAAAATGTCCTTAAAAGAGTTCATTTCATTAAAAAGTCTTTTGGAATTAAAATTAATTTAAAAGCAGGACAGTCCAGTAAAATGTGTTTTATAGTAAGGGGAGTTTTGCAGCACAAACACTGAGTAGGATTTTCAAATAAAATCCCTAACTTCATAACAGTTCTTTATTAATGCATCCTTAACTGCTAAAAAAATAGATTAGATAGATAGAAAGTAAATCAAAACGAAACAAGCATAGTTTCCTTCCAGAGCTGATATTAATTCATTTGTTCATTAATTTTCCTTCGGCTTTGTCCCTTATTTATCAGAGGTCGTCATATCGGAATAAACCGCCACTGATATTAAGATAAAATAAAATAGTACTGGCAAATAAAATAATCACGAAAATACAATTTTCACTAAACAGGTGATTTAGGTAATTAACCGTTTAAATAACTGACATTTTGCTACAGAATAACTAACACAAGCACTTTATCAATTATAAATGAAACCTTTAGTTGCACACATTTCTCCACAAGATTATTATAAGCAATTTCACAAAATGAAAAGATTAGCAATGCATGATAAAATAAAATTAAATAAATTAAATTAAAATTAATTAATTAATAAAATAAAATAAAATAAAATAAAATAAAATAAAATAAAATAAAATAAAATATGATTTAGGTCATTTAGAAATAAAATAATCTCTTTAAGAAAAATAATACAATCATTTAAATACAATAAAACAGTTAAATATATATTTTTTAATCAAGACACAAATCACAGACGCATCTAAGAGTTGATTTGCTATATTATATCATTTTAATTTGCTATAAAAATATTATTAGATTATAAAACACATTAAATAATCTATAAAAAAAAAACTATCACAGTACATTTTACAATAAATGTATCTCAGGGTATTTTCCTTTTAACATGATGCTTCTGACATGCATGGTAACTTGAGAAGCTAATAAAAAATGTGGCTACATCAGAATCACAGCTTAATTTCTTCACAAAGAACAAACATGTTATTTTTATTTCATCATGCATTTCAAGTCTTTTTATTTTGTCAAATCATTTACAGAAATGTGCGCAATTAAATGTTTGATGTTTGATGAAGGGCTTGTATTATGTATTATAATGATTTTTTATTTAATATTAATATCAGTGGCGGAATAAATACATATTATTTTTAAAATTCCACATTAACGTTTCACTTTTAATACAAAGAGTCAATTACTTGCCATTGCTTAATAATAATTTGGAAACTTTTCTTCATTTTCTGCGTGAAAATTGTCTAGTTTTTGCTTCAGTTTTGCTGTAAGAGACTTTCCTTGCGGCAATCATATCATACAAACAGAAGTTCATCAGACAAACATTTCTAAAGCTAATGTCAGAACATGAACTTTCAGCGTTCCTGTCCGTCCTCTGTTATGTTTTGAGCAGATGACCTTTGCCCAGTACTACTTCAACCGAAAAAATAAAATCATCAAATATTAAAGGTGTGTTTACGATAATGGGCAGCCGATTCTTCTCCCCTCTGATGCCGCATTATTAATTCATGCGGTTAAAACGACTTTCCACCGATTAATGGAGATGCTCCACAGCTTGGCAATTGCGTTTGGAAGAAGAAAAAAAAAGGGAGAAGGACTTAGGCTGTCAAGAGATACATTACCATCTTATAGAGTGGATCTTATCTACCTATAGGAAGAAACCTAGCGAGGGGAAAAAGTGCGAGTCTGCATGTGTGTGCATATTATCTGGGGGTTAATTATGTTTAAATAATAGTTAATGTTCATATGGATTATTTGTGGGCAACTAGAGATCCGAATAAGACCGTTAAAAATAAATGTAAAGCTTAGATTAATTTCATGATGGTAAAAGCATTAACAGTGTGACATTTAAATTTAAAATAATCATAAGCTTTCTGTACATGAATGCTGTAATTTATATTCATGCATTATGTTTATGCATTACTGTTTTTGTCCATGCATACTGTAATTTACCATGAATTAATTCATGTATTGCTTTTGAATAATATAGTATTATTTTTAATTCCCCTGTTTACATGTAAATGTTTTTTATATTTGCATTTACAATAACACAATGCATTACTGTACGTTTCCTTAAATTAGTTTTTATTTTGTATTTTCTGTTAACATTACTTATTGGGGAGACTTTTTGTACATATATTTACTTTTTCTCAATTTGACTAATTTTTTTTTTTTTTTTTTTTGTGGTTTTAAACATGTTTATGCATTCCTGTTTAATCCAAGCTAATTTACCATGCATTTATTGCTTTGGAGCAATAATAATACCATTAATACTATATTTACCTATTTATGAGTATGTTTATTAAATTTGCATTTACTTTATCACTATTTATTGCATTTAGTTTTATTTTTTTTAATTTTTTAGTTAACATTGTTACACTGTAAAAAAAACCCTGGTTGCCTTTTTAAAATTTTAAAATTTTTTAAGCTGAAGCAAATGAATCTTATGAGTCCATTGAATTTATAATATATTAAATTGACATAAAAATAGCTTGCATAACTTAGAAAATTAAGTTAGAACATGATTAACTTAGCTTATGTTACAATCATTCATTCATTTTCTTGTCAGCTTAGTCCCTTTATTAATCCGGCGTCGCCACAGCGGAATGAACCCCCAATTTATCCAGCAAGTTTTTACGCAGCAGATGCCCTTCCAGCCATAACCCATCTCTGGGAAACATCCACACACACACTCACACTCATACACTATGGACAATTTAGCCTACCCAATTCACCTTTATAATGAACCTATTTATAATGAACTGTTCTAAAACTCAAAGTGCTACAACAACATGTGAATAATATGGACTCAACATAGAAAAAATAAACACATCAGAACGATCAAGAATCTAAAAATACAATCTTAAAAAATGTATTCGAGAGAGACTTGGAAAAAAAATACATACATACATACATACACACACACACACATATACATATATGTGTGTATGTGTGTGTGTGTGTGTGAGAGTGTGTGTGTGTGTGTGTGTGTGTGTGTGTGTGTGTATATACATATATACACACACACACACACACACACACACACACACACACACACACACACACACACACACACACACACACACACACACACACACACACACACACACACAATGTGCATTTACAAAAAAAAATACATAAAATACTTTCATCCCATTTTTTATTAGTTTTATTTATATTTTAGTAATTTTGCTTTGTACTTTAATGATTCTTTAATGATTTAATGATTTTTTGTACTTTAATGATATAATCTTAGAGTTTAATTTTTTATGGTTTACTTTGGTTAACCCATGCTCTCATCAACATACAGACTGGGATGATTAAAACAATTACAGAGGATCTAAATTAAATTAAGCAAAAGTCAAAGGTGCTAAATGAAAATGATTATCAATGCTCGACAAAATAATTAAATGTGATTTAGATCATTTGAAACAATGAAAAATCTTACTACTTAATATAATAATTGAAATATTATAAAATGTAAATTAAATTGTTTAAAAAAATAAGAATCACAGAAGAACAAATATGAAATAGATCATCAATGCATGACAAAATAAATAAATAGATAAATAAATAAATAAATAAATAAATAGATAGATAAAAAGATAAATAAATAAATAGATAAGTAAATAGATAAAAACATAAATAAACAAAAATAAATGAATGATTTAATAAACAAACAAACATATAAACTAACAAACAAACAAAAAAACAAATGAATGATTCAATAAACAAACAAACATAAATAAACAAACAAACAAACAAATAAACACGTAAATAAATAAATAAATAAATAAATAAATAAATAAATAAATAAATAAATAAATAAATAAAGAAAGAAAGAAAGAAAGAAATGGAACTACACTCTCAGAAATAAAGATACACGAGCTGTCACTGAAGTGGTACCTTTTTAAAAGGGACACGTTTGTCCTTAAAGGTTTCATATTTGTACCTCAAAAGTATATATTAGTACCTAAAAGTTTAAGAGGTTTTTTAACAATAAATTCAGTAAATTTTTAATAAATTTTTACATTTTAACAATTGTGTACTTTTTAGGTGGTACTCTGTACCTTTAGGGTATAATATGGACCTTTTGGGTACAAATTTGTACCTTTTGAGAAGGCACCGGCCCAGCTTGCGTACCTTTATTTCTGAGAGTGTAAAATGAATATTTCCCATAGGAATTAATACAATGATCTAATATTATAAAAATGTAAATTGATATCGTTTAGATAGTAATAATTACAGAGAAACAAATAACAAAGTGAAAGTGTCTACATTAGACGACAGGCCTAAATGGAAACAATCAGAAGAAATAAATTAATAAGTCATTCCATACGATTTATGCAGAAGTCAATGGTGTCGAATGACTCTTTAAAACACTCAGAGGAGTTACGCCGTATTACTCTGTCAATAATCTAAGACTAACTCATCCCTTGTGATCAAACACTAATTATACACCCAACAATCCTGTTAACCGGCCACAATCCCTGCCGATGAGTGAAATCAGAGTTCGTCATACACAGATGATGTTAGAATTATTAGCCCTCCTGTATATTTATTGCCCAAATATCTGCATAACAGAAAGATTTCAACACGTTTCTAAACATAATAGTTTTAATAACTTATTTCTAATAACTGATTTATTTATTTTTTCCATGATGACAGCACATACAATTTGATATATAATATTGACCTTAAAATAGTTTGAAAATTTTTTTAAAACTGCTTTAATTCTAGCCGAAATGAAACAAATCAGACCAGAAGAAAGAATATTATAGGAAATACTGTGAGAAATTTCTTGCTCTGTTAAACATAATTTGGGACATATTTGATACAGAAAAATCACAAGAGGGCAAATCATTTTGACTTCAACTGTAGATTCAGTCAAATGGTCATTAATTTGTCATTGATGTAAAACACAGCAGGCTGTCTTTTAAATTTAAGTCCAGGCATAAAGCTGCCTGACAAAAATGGCATTATCCGCTCTTAAAACAAGACAAACACAGAGCCACATGAAACATTTAATGACTCCAACAGAGTAGTAGTTAATTATTGTAACCTTTTGTAAAAACAATTCCCTATACTCAGACCCAAAAATCCACTTAAATGAAATAAAGTCAATTAAAATAATGCTTTAATAAATATAATTGATCAATTCTATGCTGAAGCGTTCACAATGTTTGTATTTTAATGTTTTAATGTTAAATTAAAACCTCTATTTAGTTGGTAACAAAGTCATTTTACTCTTTACAAAAAAGATGTCTGGGATCGATTAACATTTCTAAGCTAAAGAAATAACATCAGAATACATTTAAAACACTGCTTTGCATTTCATAATTGTTTTGCTGTATTTATTTTAGAGACAAGTCCTTAAATAACTAATAATAGATTAAACTAAATTTAAAAAACATGTTGAAATGTATTGCTTCTGGACAGAGTTAATACAGTTACATTGAAAATTCATTCATTCATTCATTTTCCTTCGGCTTAGTCTCTGATTTATCAGAGGTCGCCACAACGGAATGAACCACCAACTATTCCACCATATGTTTTAGCAGTTCCAGCCAGTACTGGGAAACACCCATACACCCTCACATACACACACACACACACACACACACACACACACACACACACACACACACACACACACACAAACACACACACACACACACACACACACACACGCACACACACACACAAACACACAAACACACACAAACACACACAAACACACAAACACACACACAAACACACATCTCACGAAATCAATAAAACAAGATGTCACTTAAGATTTAAAATATAAAACTTAGTCATTTGGTAAAACAAATAACATTAGAATAAAGATTTCGTTAATGAGAAAAAACAGTCAAAATAAAAAACCCTGTTAATTTAAAAACAAATGTTATTTCAGAATCTCAAGTAACTCCACATGACTGTTAGTAATCCCATTTTAAAAAATATCAAAGTGAACTCGCTTTTTTAACAGAGTCGATTTTGCAGACTGTTGCGGTAATGAGATTTTTTTTATTCCTTATTTTGGAAATTATGCTCAAAAAGGTACTAAATGATATGTATATATAGACTTTGTTTCAATTATCTACAAAAACAAAAAGTTAATTTAAACATTTTTAAAAATTCATGTCAAAGTTTTCGTGAGAATCACTCATATACCACAGCATGTGTTTGGACTGTGGCGAAAACCGGAGCACCCGGAGTAAACCCACGTCAACACGGGGAGAACATGCAAACTCCACACAGAAATGCCAACTGACCCAGCTGGGACTCGAACCAGCAACCTTCTTGCTGTGAGACGACAGTGCTAGACACTGAGCCACCGTGCCAACATTGAAAATAATATTTCAAAACATTAAAATGCACACGACTTTACATGAAGACATTTTAAATCTGTAATTGGTGTAACAACAATCACGTTTCTCCTACTTTGGGAACAAAATAGTCTTTAAGCACCAATTTTGTATATTAGAACGTATCTATTTGTTTTTTAAATTACATTATTTAATGTTTTATTAAAATACTGGATATATTTTACTGAAAAGCCCCCATAGCCAATAAAGGATTTGTTGAAAAGATTATGTCTTGTCTATTTATTTATTCATTGTAATTATTATGACTGTCTTTTCGTTTCCCAGTGATGGGTTGCGGCTGGAAGGGCATCCGCTGCGTAGAACATATGCTGTATAAGATGGCAATTCATTGATCAATAAAGGGACTAAGCTGAAAAAATATATATGTAAGATCTTCTTTTCTTCATTAGTTTTGTTCATAATAATCCTATGTCTGTTGGATTGTTTTGAAATCCTATCAATCATTATAAAGATGTCTGAAATTAAGTAAATATAAACACTACATAATATCTAATTAGCTATTCAATGGCTTTTCTGCTGCTTTTATCTAGAAGCATTTTCATTTAAAACAACTATAGCCAAGGTCTCCTCTTTGTGCTTTTGCAATATTTTCCCTTGTACTTTTAAGCATTAAACTTATTTCTGGCTTATTTTGTAATTTGTATGTTTACCACAACAACATTTAAAAAAAAAACTAAACCTTACAGTTTAAAGATCAGTTAAATCCACAGGGTGGGCCATTTATATGGATATACCTTAATAAACTTCTTGGGATTTTCGCAAGAAAAACAATGGTGTTCTTGGTTTTAAACGTAACTTGATTCTTTCATGAGTTATTTACAAGCCCCCTCACATACTGTATACAGTAGTTATGTGCCACAAACAGGACGTTAATATCACCAACCATTCCCATTTTATTAAGGTGTATCCATATATATGGCCCATCCTGTATTTGATCTTGTGTTAATTTATACACATAGAATAATAGACTTAAAAATGTAGGGTTGTATTAACGTTATGTTGGGGTCAATCAAACTCAAGGTTGGATTTAAAAAAACAATCATTTTCTAATACATTTTTTTTATTATTTAAGCTAACCGTTGGGTTTGTCCGTATTTTAAACAGCATTGGGTTAAAACCAACCAGCTTTTTACATTACAAATATACTTTCTCCAAGTAATTTCTTTTATTAAAAATGAATCCTTTATTTGAAATTATTGTTTACAAAAATCAAAATATGAACAACTCAGTGTTGGATACATTTTTTTTTAATTAATAACTGTTGGATTTGCCATATTTAACCCAGAGTTGGATTAAACCACCCAGTATTATTACAAATATACTTTGCATTTTCTTTTATTTATAATTAATCCTTTAATTTAAATTATTGTTTACAAACATCAAAATATGAACAAACTCAGTGTTGGGTTATTTTTTTTAATAACATTTTTCAACCTAACTGTTGGGTTTGCCCATATTATACCCAGGGATGAGTTTAAACCACAGAGTATTTTTCTGTTACAAATATACTTTCTCAGAGTATTTTTTTATTTATTTATAATAAATCCTTTAATTGAAATTATTTTTTACAAAGATCAAAATATGAACAAACTCAAAGCTGGGTGGATTTTTGTAATTAAAATTAAATGACATTTTTTTAACTTAACTGTTGGGTTTGTCCATATTTGACCCAGCTTTGGGTTAAAACCACCCAGCATTTTCATTACAAATACCTTCTCCAAGAATTGTCTTTTATTTTTAATAAATCCTTTATTTGAAAGAATCTTTAATAAAAATGAAAAATATTAACAAAGCTAGGTTAATTTTTTCAAATTAAATTTAAATGACATTTTTTCAACCTGTTGGGTTTGTCCATATCTGACCCAGCGCTGGATTAAAACGACCCATCATTTTTTAATACAAATATAATCTCTCCAAGTATTTTATTTGATTCATAATTAATTCTTTATTTAAGCGTCTTCAAAATATGAACAACGTTGGGTAATTTCTTTTTATTTAAAATGACATTTTTCAACCTAACTGCTGGGTTTGTTTGTATTTGGCCAGCATTTTTCATTATAAATATACTTTCTCAAAGTATTCTCTTTTATTCATAATAAATGCTTTATTTTGAATTACTTTTTACAAACATCGAATGTGAATAAACTCAATGCTGGGTACATTAAATTAAAATTAAATGACATTTTTTCAAGCTAACTGTTGGGTTTGTCCATATTTGACCCAGCGTTGGGTTAAAACCACCCAGCATTTTTATAACAAATACTTTCTCAAAGTATTTTCTTTTATTTATAATAAATCCTTTATTTGATTTTTTGTTTTACAAACATGAACAAACTCAACGCTGCATGGGTTATTTTTTATTACAATTAAATTACATTTTTCAACTTAACTGTTGGGTTTGTCCAGCATTGGGTTAAAAACAATCCAGCATTTTCTCAAAGTATTTTCCTTTATTGATAAAATAAAATACTTGGAGAAAATGTGTGTAATAAAATAGAATGTTGAGTGATTTTAAACCATATTTAACCCAATTCTTTTATTACAAATTTACTTTCTCCAAGAATTTAGTTTTATTGACAAAATAAAATAAAAACTTAAAGTAACGGTATATTTGTAATAAAAAATTAAATGCTGGCTAATTTAAACCCATATTTGACCTATTTTTTATTACAAATATGTGTTCTCCAAGTGTTTTCTTTTATGTATAACTAATAAGTTTCTTTAAAATGATTTAATAATTTATATCTCCATTTTACAGTAAACAAACCAGTACTTTGCAGAGGTAACGTTAGCTGTACGCGCTTACCTGCTGCGTAATTGTTGCGTAAACTGCGCAAAAATCTCCACGCTGCGCACAAGCTAAAACCATTTAAAAAGAAAAGCAATGTTGGAAACACTCACCTGCCGCCAGACACACCGGCAACAGCACTCTGAAGACCAAACCACACACAACTTCAGAAGCCATGGCTCTCAGAGGAGCAGGAGGAACCGCAGCATCCAGAAGCACCAGCAGACGCCTAAAGTCCTGGAGCCGCGGTCGGAGCGCATCCTCCGGGCAGCAAACACTGGATCCTCACACCGGATCCTCCATCAAACACCAGCGCAACACTTAAACACTCCGACTGGACAAAACAAGTACTTTAGACTATTCTAAAGAGATTAAGCGTAGTTAATCTAACTCATGACGTCAGAAAAAAAGTCGGTATTTGTTATTTAATATTGTTTTTAGGAGCGCGCGTTGTTCATCAACCTATCCAAAAGAGCGCGCGAGACAAAGCCGCGTATATCCTTGGAAAAAAAACGAAAAACACAAAACAATTTGTATCCAGGTGTACCAGAGAGGTTAATAAAGTTATTTAACGCTAAATGAACCGTCCTGGAGTCACTTTTTTTGGGCGCTCCTGTTGAAGACTTGCTCGCTGGATGTTCTCACAGCTGCTCTGAGAGCCTCAGGGATTCCGGTCAATGACAGACGCCTGTGCGTGACTGACAGGTCGCTCGTCCAATCAGAGGCCAAAGGGGAGGGACCTGCTGCTCCTCCGGGACGGTCCATTTGACTGCTGTTTTACTAGGAACTCATCATCATTACAACGGGGCTTCTAGAAAAGATTTTATCACAGTCATCATGCACTCCTTTTTTTTTTTAGCTGACTAAGTCCGCTTGGAAATAATCTGATATGTCTGTCAAAAACATGGATTGATAGATACAAATCGATTTATTTTTCACAGACTTGTGTTAATTTAATAACAAAATGCTAAAACGTTGCAGTAAAATGTATGTGAAATAAAAAAAACTTTAATAATTTAATTTAATGATTTTAATATTTAAATAAAATATTTAATTATCTTATGTAAATACTTTAAATCATCAAATTTAATCAAGCAGTATATTTTGGGATTAAATTTTTAAAATTAATTTATACATAGTCATTCATTTATTTTCCGTCAGCTTATTATCAGGGGTCACCACAGCGGAATAAACCGCCAACTTATCCAGCATAATTTTTATTCATCCCATTTTATGGAGCGGATGCCCTTCCAGCTGCAACCCATCACTGGGAACCACCCATACACTCTCCACGCCAACACGGGAAGGAACTCTACACAGAACTGCCAACTGATTAAGCCAAGGCTTGAATCAGCAACCCTCTTGCTGAGAGGCGATAGCACTACCCACTACGCCACCCCGCAACAAAAAGTACCCCAAGTAATTTTTCCAGATTCACAAAAAAGCAGACAGCCCCCTTTAGTGCATTTGTCAACTAAAACATACAAATATACAACAAAAAGTGCTGTTCAGGTTTTGCAAAAATGTAGGCCAAGCCACACATTTCCAACAAGCCTGGTCGGGACATTCAACACTGCCCTGCACCTGTTGTTCCCTTCACCTGTGCTCCAGCGGTCAGTATGTGATCAAAATCTGCAGGTGAGCCATTAATAATCCATCCCAGTATGTTTATCACTGGTGTTGATGATGTAGGAGATCTGAGAGCAGGTCTTTAAAAACTGCACATCAACTCTCAGCCTCAGGACGGCATCAAAATTTTAACACAAAGCACTTACACCGGATCAAACTTCCTGGATGTTTAATACCTTGGCTCTCATAAGTGGCTAATAATAGAATAATGTCTATAATCCATATACTTAGTGGTCTGCACACACATTTATTATCCTTTGCATATACAGTACACACAGATGGCGACTTTAGAGATGAAATATTAAGCATAAATATTTAAACCAGCAGTACCTTTAAACTGAAGCGCATGAGACGGTGAGTTGATTTTATAACTTTAATCATCCAAATATGTTCGTTGGCGGAGTCGTTTTAGATTAACTGCATGTTCAGGAAAGAGATTCTAAGTTATATTTGGAAATGCAAACTCCAGACGTCTTTACTGAGGGAAGAATGAAGCAAAACAAAACATTAAAGAGACGATTCATCCACAGATTAACATTTGCTGTTCATTTACACTCTCTTAAAGACAAAAACACAGGTTAGAACTAATTTCTTACCTGTGTGTCAGAGAGTACCATAGAAAGCAGGGGCGGACTGGGACTAAAAATCAACCCTGGCACTGTTGCCACATCAGCCCACATTATCACACCGACACAGCCCCACCCTCGGACACGCACATTCACTACTTTTATTAGTGTACAGATGGTAAAATAATATAAGCAATACCATATGTAATAGATATTCAATAGATATTTATTTTGTGTCTGGACTTGTGTCTGGAAACCCACACGAACATGCAAACTCCACACAGAAACACCAAATGACCCAACCGAGGCTCGAACCATTGACCTTTTTGCTGTGAGGCGGCAGCGCTACCCATTGTGCTGCCCCTTTTGAGACTATTTCAGTTAATTTAATGCATTTGGCAGCGTCTGATTTTAGAGCAATTTTTAAGTTTCTCTGAGCTTTTTGGCACCGCCTTTCCTTTTTTTATGGTACATCTCTGACAATTAGCTTGTGTTGCACCTAATATTTGTTCGGCATTCTTGCCAGATTTTGATTATGGCCATTGCCGATTGGGCCAATGCTTAACATTCATTATTATCACTATTATCATCATCATCATCATAATATTCACATCTTGCAAGAAACAAAAACTACCTGTATGTAAATGCAATACTTATATTTTTTTAAAAATAAAAAATAGCATACCGGCCCTCATTTTAAAAAAGGTGCAGCCCTTCTGGCATTTGCCAGAATTGCTAGATGGCCAGTCCGCTCCCGATAGAAAGAGAGAGAGAGAGAGAGAGAGAGAGTACTTGTGTATCAGAAAAAAAAGAAAAAAACTTGGGTAGTGAACAGTTTTTGTTCATTATATGGGTTTTTATTATTTATATAATTTAAAATGTAGTAAAAATGTATAGTTATTAGGGATGTTACTGTGTCAGAATTTCACGGTACGATAATACCTCGGTATGAATGGCACGGTACGGTATTTATTGAATAATTTACAGGAAAAACAAAACGAATGAAAAGACTCGAAAAAAGTGCCAAAAGTGTTTATTTACCTTAGCACTGAACATATCAATGACATACAAATGAGCCGTCTATCTGTAAGTTTCGAAACAGGAACTACAATTTTTCAATTTTAATAACAAAAAACTATTAAACCATATAAAAAAAAAATAAGTATCAATTTAGTATTGTTGAAAACTCATCACATTCAACATTTAATCACTCACTCACTTAGATAGAGATGGGTTTTTAGGGAAAATTATCATATAACTATAATCTGGTAAAAGCTGGGATCTCTGGGCATGTCCCCTGCAACAGAAAAAAAAAACTCTCATTTGGGACTGAGGTTTCTGGGACAGAGAGATATGATTTAGCCAAGGTTGACAGCAGTGGGTAACGTTGTGCATTGTCTTTCCACCACTTGAGAGGACAAGCCATGAGTGGGATAGAGGTCTCTTTGCGGTACAAGTCAATGTCTGCATCAATCTAACAAGTGTGCTGTGTTCTGCAGTCCCCATGACTGTTTTAGTCGTATTCCCCGACTTTTATTTCACCACAGTCTGGCAGTGCCTGCATACTGTTATTTCTTTGTCTGTCACCTTTCCTCCTTTTTCGTATCTTTTTAGAAAGAAACCAAAATGCTTCCACATTCGATTTAAAACCCGCTTTAGGTTCAATCATTTCCAGCTCTTTTTCTTCCCCGCTACTAGCAACACACTCCATTTCCGCATTACTGGATCTGTAGAGACAACAGACCGCAAAGGATGATGGCCACGCCTAGGCTGATGGGAATTGTAGTTCCCGCTACCTCCCGTTCACTTCATTCGCCTAAGCAAACTTTTCTCAGAAATATAGTTTTATTGAGTCATGCGCCTACGGTACTATTGAAAAAAATTACTATTGCGGTATGACGGTTTTTACAATATTGTTACATCCCTAATAGTTATAAATCAGGGCTTTACATTAACACCCGCCAAATGCAGGTGGATATCAGCTCTGGCGGGTAAGACAGACACCTCCACTTGCCACTTTGGCTGGTTGGAAATCATTTTTAAATTGTAGTTTTCTTAAAAGCAAGGTTCGACAATGAGCATGTCACGATATTCATGCAAATGTGATCTTAGAATCAAGAAGCAGCACGACTGACAAATGTAACAGTGTTCGCGCTTTTTACCTTCAAAAAAGAAGGTAAATACCGAACAAGAAGATGATCACTCGCGCGCACAGATGATGTGATTCGCGCGACTGTTAAAAAGCACACATGCTCCCATTTACTTGCGCGAATACTGTGCCTAGAGGAAGCGCAACTGGAGCGATCGGTTCCCTTTGAAATAGACTAGACAAAGAGCGATGATCATGCACCCACAGTCCTGCTGCTTTCAATCTGGGACCTTTAGCCAGGACAGATTACTCTGCATATTTTAGAGACATGACAATAATTCTTTTTTTTAAATCTTATGTTTTTTTTAAAGCAAAGGTTTGTTGAATTAAAAAGTGCACCTACGGTTATATTTTCCTTGTTTTGACACATTAAAACATTGTGGCTAAGAAATACTAATATGGTGTATTCAGAGATAAATTTGGTAAATCCTTAATTTTGAGCCATAAAAAGTCCTGTAAAATAAAAATTAATTGCATTGCGACAAGCCATTTGCGCATGCACACTGGGCAAGCTAATACACAACATACACAAGAAGTTAATTAAATGAGGAGGCATGTTGTGGACATAACACAACATCTAAATCAAGTCATTTTAGCATGTCAAAGTCAAATTTATGCATATAAAATATATTTCCCAACAATAAAAGTGTGGCTAGTGAAAATGGCAAGTGGCTAGTAATGTTGGAAATCTACTAGTCACAGTGGCTGATGATCAAAAAAAGTAATGTCAAGCCCTAATTATAATATAAAATATATCTCTATCTATCTATCTATCTATCTATCTATCTATCTATCTATCTATCTATCTATCTATCTATCTATCTATCTATCTATCTATCTATCTATCTGTCTATCTGTCTGTCTGTCTGTCTGTCTGTCTGTCTGTCTGTCTGTCTGTCTGTCTGTCTGTCTGTCTATTTTAGGGCTGAAGAATATACCGTTTGAGCAACGTTATCACAATGCATGTATCTGCAATATTCACATAGCAGGAATAGATTTAAAGGGGTTGCCCACTATGATATCATATTTTAAACTTTAATTAATGTGTAATGAAGCTGTGTGAACATAACACCTGCAAAGGGAGACATTGGCTTTCACAGAGTTAGCTTAACAAAGCCTACAGCAAACGAAGTTTGGGCACTACAAAAAAACACATCCGGGCTAGTGAGATCACAAGAGCTTCCAGTTACGTGCATTCACCTCACGAACACACCCTGCGCAGCAAAGGGACGTGGCCAGAGGCGCTGTAATGTTACAGCAGAGAAAGCTAGAATCCTGTCCAAACGCTGCTATTTCCACAGAGCTTCTTCTGTTTCTGTATTTGGGCTTCTAAAGGATACAGCACAAAGAGAGAATTGCTTACAATAAATGTTTAAATATGTTCCAGAGAATTATAATAATAAAAAAGATATATCTAGCATTTGATAAAGGACAGCCTCCAGAATCTCTCTCAGTTCAGTGTTGGATTCGGCTAAACACTCCTCCAACCGACGAAGCTGTGGACTGTGAGCCACAACCTGTAAGTATTTTTATTTGTTAAAATTGATCAACTACATGAACAGTTTCTAGCCTTAATGGTATGTTATATCCAGGACGTTAATATGGATGGAAACAACGAGAAATGCTGTTTGGCACTGTTAACAATTTAGCTACAAATTTATATTTATCAGTCAAACCACTGTAAACAGCCACAATCTTCAGCAGTGCTACAGTGTCTCTTTATGCGGAATAATATTAATCTCAAATAATAAACTCACATAAGATACGTGAACGTTTCATATTACATACACATGCTTATAACCTGATATATGTGAAAGACACTTGTCAGATTTTATTTTAGAGAGCAGGCATGAGCTGTGTGCTCTTCATTTCTGTCCGATTTAGTCAGCTATCGCTGCTAACAGCTGCTCTGACTGGACTGTTTACACAAAACAAAAGAGCACACTTGTGGGGGAGTGATGCGGAGCCAATCCGCGAATCACAGCAAATTATGCTAGCAGACCAATCGGAGCCTCTTAAGTGCGGGCTTTCAGAGGAACTAAGAAATATGACAGGCTTTTTCATGTTAGCAGAGTAGCGCTATATAGTCAAAGTAAGATATATGTAAAATTAACCTGATTTTCTACAAATGAAGCATGAGCACACACTGCTTTGCATCTTATGAACACAACCAAGCCTTAAAAATACACTGTGGACCAGCGCTTTAAAGATTAAAAGATAAAAATATTATTCAGTAATGCTATTTTAAATTTGATTGTTTAATATTTCTACTTGAAAAAAAATGTTAGACTCTGCAGAAAACCATAAAGCACTGTATATTTATTTATTTATTTATGGTTATTAGTTATTATTTAGCCAGATGCATTGCATGAAGAAAGACAAAAAAATTACTAAATTAGTGAAATCTTTCTAAACAGAGCTATTCAAATCATCAGGTGAAATTCTATACATATTGCAATATGTATCGCAGCAAAACAAAATATCACAATGTCATTTTTTTCAATATTGTGCAGCCCTAATATATATATATATATATATATATATATATATATATATATATATATATATATATATATATATATATATATATATATATATATATAAAGTAGCAATGTGATATGGCTGTATATCGCACTGGTGGGAGGCGTGCGTTGGCTCAAGGCTGCAGGCGGAGTGCTTAAGTGTCCCACCAGTGACAATATACAGCCAAATCACACTGCTATGAGTGTGATATTGCGTTTATACAACAGTTTGACAGCATAATTGTGTATTTAAAAACGAAAATAAAACACAGAGAGTCTCAAAACCCTTTTGTAAGAGGAATTACATCTGTCATTCATTCACATCTGCAGCTGACGTCAGAACAGCAGAAACTGTTGCTACTTCACAAACGTCACTTTAGAGGTAGTGTTTCAATGATTCTCTAGCGTAATGTCTGATGAGAAAACAGGTGATTTTGCTGACATTAAGATTATAAGGCTGAACGGCATAAATGCTATCAGTCTGGAGAGATTTCCCAGTATTTCTCTATTGCAATTTGTAGAACCCAGCAATTAACCCAAAAAACCCAAAGCAAAGATACCAGATTACTATGGTCTAAATACAGCACTTAAACATAAAAAGAGAGAGAGATCGACTTTGAATGTCACTTCAAATAGTTTTTCCTCCCTAACTACTTATTATGCGGTCTTTGTCGCCATCTTGTGGTGGACTATCCACCATCAATTTCTTTGGTTTGTTGATGGCTGTCAACGTCACAAATGTTCGAAATTATAAATATTTAAAATAGGCTCTGTCTTTATAATAATCTGGACAGTTGCAATCTAAACAACTACATCCTCGCCTAAAAAGCTTCAAAAGTACATTGTTGTCCAACAGCTGCAACATTTGTCAAACTGTAGTGAGCTTATTCCTCTGCTTGTCATGTGGGCGGAGTAATACACAAGGGTGAGGAAGATGTACGAGTCCTGATATTGCTTTAAATATCACACGGCTGGTGGTTTAAAAAAATTAAATAAAACTGCTTTTATTCTAGCAGAAATAAAACAAATAAGACGTACTCCAAAAGAAAGAATACTATATGAAATTAAATATAATTTGGGAAAAATTTTAAAAGAACTAATTGTGACTTCAACTACATATTTGAATTTATTTTATTTAACAGGGACAATGCTCATTAATCAACAGTAAAACTGTAAATAAGCCATAATTAGCCAGAAGGGCTAATTTTCATCTGTTGCCCTCTGCCAGATTTTAAAAGGCAACCTAAAATAAAAAAGCACATCATATATATTAGATTAGTCTGTACTGAAGCCAAATCTGGAGCTAACAAAATAACTTACGATAACGCTGCAAAAACTATGTGTTACAGAAAAAAATACTAAATACAAATAAAACAAAAATAGAATTTTAAAAAAAGGGTGTGTGTGTGTTTATTGGGGGGGGGGGGGGGTATGAATGGAAGCAAAAATTGAAAAATGTTTAGTTGAAATTTTGTAGGTTGTAATTTTTTTCCAATATTTTGTTTGAATTTAATTGTATTATCTTTAAAAACAATTAAATATGCTATTTTAATAAAAAATATTGCTTCAATAAATCTGTTTTGTTTAAAGTTTAAGTTTAAACTTTATTGTCTGTTCTGCTTGACACAGAAAGGAAATTTGTCTTCAACGCTGGATTTGGGACAACAATTACAAACATACAACAACAACACAATAACAACACTCATCAAGACAACAACATAAGTTAAAAAGTTTAAAAACCAAATTAGCCCCATGCACAGCATTGCAAATCATTCTTGGCAACCACCTCATTCACTACAAACATTGATCCGATTTAGAACAACAACTGCCATTGGGATAAATGACTTTTTATAGGCATTTCTTCGTGCTTTAGGAATTCTAAACCTGCGTCCTGATGGTAGCAATTCAAATGCTGAGTGAAGGGGATGTGTATTATCTTTAAAAATCACAACTGCTCTTTTTTCCATAAAGGAGTCAAATAAAATCTGCAATGAATGTTGTTTGTGACCAGTTATCTTATTTGTCTGATTGATAATTTGCGATAACTTCTTCTTCTGTTTAAGTGCTGTGTTACCAAACCCTGAAACAATATTATATGTGAGAACACTCTCTATCAGTGATCTATATGCCAAGTTTAAAGTGCACCAAAATGCATTGCCTGTATTCACTGGCAAATGGCATTTATTTAAAAAAAAAAATACAAATTTTAAAATGTTAACACTTTACAATAAGGCTTCATTATTTAATGCTATAATATATTTACAAACAAGAATAAACCATGACCTATAGACGTATCCCTAGTAGCAAAGAATTCTGGCCCAGATTTGGCATAAAGCTGGCACAGCAGGCATTCATCCGGCACTGGCATACAGCATGTGGGCCAAACATGGCCCGGGTTTGGCAGAGGTGTCACCGTTTTTAGGGCGGCACACAAGATTTGGGCCAGATGAAAAACGTAGTATTTGGCCCAGATTTAAAAATTTGATAAGTGGGCCATGTGAGTTTGGCCAGTCTTGACCCACATTTAAAATACACTAAAATCATTTTTGAGTAAAGAAAAAAAATTCTACCAATCAGGTCACTTTGAGAAAAAGCGTGCCCATAGTGTGCCTAAAGCGCATCACTCCATGGGTTTATCAATTTCATTGCAATCGTGACACACCAACCTATCTGGCCCAGTTCAGGCCCAGTTATGAGTTATTAACTTGGCTGAGACTTGGCCCAGATATGGTCTGTGTTTGGCCCTTGTCTGGAAGCCAGATTTGGTCCAGTCATGTACCGTAATTCACTGCGGCATGTGGGCCAAGCAAAACCTGATTGTGTGGGCCAGAGCTGGGCCAGAGAAATTTTGCTATGTGGGATTGCTGTATTTATTTATCTATTTTATTGTAGTTTATTAAAATACAGCATCATTTTCAGTTTATATTAACTCACAGTAATTAACTAATGTTAACAAGCACAACTTTGTAAGCTAAAATTAACAAAAATAACGTTCATTATAAGTTCATGTTAGCCTGCTAAATTCATGACCTAAAATGGACTAATGGAACTTTATTAAGTACAGTGTGACCATTATTATTAATAAAAAATTTTATTTCTCTGAAAAGCTTTTTGTATTAAATTAATAGACTAACATCAACTGATGTGAACTTATTGTAAAGCGAGGCGTTGTCAAAGTGTTGAGGAATATTCGCATGATTTATTAGATCTCCGGGGAATCTGACAACACTGCCTGAACAAATCTGTTTGACAAGCATCTCAAGCACAAAGCGAAGGAACAGCAATCAGGTCTAAAGTGGCCCGCAGCTAATCAATACTCCGTGAAAGGAAGCTATCGATCAATATCTATAGTTTTACGATCGTTCTTTAAAGGTGGAGAGACTCAGTGACGAAGAGATGTCAGGAAACATTCGCCTTCTATCCATAATTCATCAGAGAGGATGAGTTAAACTAAAAGAAACGTCTTTTCTGATGCACGTCCATCAGCTTGGACCGTCTCAAATATCCACCGACATGTCAATTATCCATAAACATAAACGTGACTGATTGACGACACAGATCTCGTTTAATGCTCCGCAAACGTTTGTTTGATTGACCAGGAAAAAAACTAAACTGCTCCTGATTGATGTTTTGATCATAAAACGACGCCAGGGAGATGTTGTTGCTGATCTTTTGCCTGCCATCGACCGTAAACAAGTTTTCCACAATCGCAGGAATGTAAAATAAAAGTCAAGTCTTTGTGACTGGCTCAGATCCACATGCACAGCCCATTAGGAAGATACAAGGTTAACAAATCAGCATGCATCAGAATGAGAGAAACGTGATTAATTCACACATTAAAATTAACTTAGGGTGCTTTCACATCTGTTGTTCACTTTATTTGGTCCAGACCAAGGGCAATAAATGATACATTGTTGCATTTTCTGCTGACTTTGGGTGATTTTCACACCACACTGCTGGCTTTGGTCCGAACCAGTTGAAACTAACCAAAATGGGTAAAGTCTAGATCGGATATGCAGCCGGCCGAAAGTGCGATATGCACATTAATAAAGCAGCATTTTTTTTTATGACACTGTATAACAATAATTAATATTTTTACAGTACTGTGAGGGTTGGGTTTAGGGTTGGGGTGGGGGTAGGCGTTAAAAAAATACATTTTATTGGGTAATTTAATAGATAACATAACTAATACTCGGTACAACTACAGTTTTTACATTACTGTGACGGTTGGGTTTAGGGTTGGGGTGGGGGTAGACGTTAATAAAATACAACAAATGAGAAATGTAATAAATAATAGAAATAATTCGCGTTAACTTCCGGCCGCAAACGTATCCGCTCTCGCAACAACCACCAAAATGCAGTCATCTGACAAAATCTACATCTCTCATTGGCCAGATGTTGTTAAACATATTTCCTGAACTGCTTATTGATTGGTCAGAATTCACGTGCGGGAAAATGCCAGTGAACTCCCGCCAGTAAACAAAACCGGCAGACACAAAATGTTGTTTTTACTCTGGAGGGACGACTGCGCTGACTGATTGTATGCCTGCTTTAGACAAACTATACATTTCGAGAATGAAGCACGGTCGCGGCTGGAAAACAGTGTTTTAATGCATCGCTCGTCACTTCAGGAGGAGCCGTGAATTAATTTAGCTATACTGCGACATGGTCATCTTGCGGAAATATTACCAACGATCCATCAGGTAATGTTTTCCCCTCTCTCTCTCTCTGTTGGTAAAGCGCAGTCAACAAATATTTTTTCCTCCCCATCCCATAATGCACAGCGCATCGGCCTACGGCAGCTGAATTAATCCAAAAGGCGCAGTACTTTTTGCGGTTGGACCTGTTTTAGTACAGATCATATTCTCACCACAAACGAACCGCTCCAGGGTTTGTTTGAAAGCGTACCGAGACCACCTCTTCAAGCAGGTCTCGATACTCTTATTTGATCAGCTTTTGGTGCGCACTCGAGTACGATTGCTGCATTCACACCTGCCCAAACGAACCGCACCAAAAGGGAAAACGAACTCTAGAGCGAATCAATCGAACTAAATAAGGCAGGTGTGAAAGCATCCTTAAAGCAAGAAGGTCGCTGGGTTGGTGGTTCAAACCTCGGCTCAGTTGGTGTTTCTGTGTGGAGTTTGCATGTTTTCCCTGCCTTCGTGTGGGTTTCCTCCGGGTGCTCCGGTTTCCCCCACAGTCCAGGGATATGTGGTACAGGTGAATTGGGTGGGCTAAATTGTCCGTAGGGTGTGTGTTTGAATTTGTGTGGATGTTTCCCAGGGATGGGTTGTGGCTGGAAGGGCATCCGCTGCGTAGAAAAACTTGCTGGATAGGTTGGCGGTTCATTCCGCTGTGGCGACCCCGGATTAATATAGGGACTAAGCCGCCAAGAAAATGAATGAATGAATGAATGAATGAAAACTATATGGCCAAACGCTCAATAACACAAATTTCTAATCAGCCAATCACATGGCAGCAACTCATGCATTTAGGCGTGTAGTAGACAAGGTCAAGACGTTCAAACCGAGCATCAGAATGGGGAAGAAAGGTGACTTTGTGTGATTTAAGTGACTTTGACTGTGGCATGGTTGTTGGTGCCAGACGGGCTGGTCTGAGTATTTCAGAAACAGCTGATCTACTGGGATTTTTCACGCACAACCATCTCTAGGGTTTACAGAGAATGGTCTGAAATATAGAAAAACACCAGTGAGCGGCAGTTCTGTGGACACAAATGTCTTGTTGATGCTAGAGGTAAGAAGAGAATGGCCAGACTGGTTTCAGCTGATAGAAAGGCAACAGTAACTCAAATAAGCACTCGTTACAACCGAGTCCAACCTTGGGGCAGATGGGCTACAGCAGCAGAAGACCACACCGAGTGCCACTCTGTCAGCTAAAAACAGGAAACTGAGGCTACAAATCGCACAGGCTCAGCAAAATTGTACAATAGAAGATTGGAGAAATGTTGCCTGGTCCCGATTTTTGCTGCGACATTCGGATGGTAGGGTCAAAATTTGGCGTCATCAACATGAAAGCATGGATCCATCCTGATTTGTATCAACAGATCAGGCTGCTGGTGGTGGTGTAATGGTGTGGGGAAAATTTTCTAGGCACACTTTGAGCCCATTAGTACCAATTGAGCATCATGTCAACACCACAGCCTACCTGAGTATTGTTGCTGACCATGTCCATCCCTTTATGACAATGTGTACTCTTCTGATGGCTACTTCCGGCAGAATAACACGCCATGTATTGAATCATCTCAGACTGGTTTCCTGAACATGACAATGAGTTCACTGTACTCAAATGGCCTCCACAGTCACCAGATCTCAATCCAATAGAGCACCTTTGGGATGTGGTGGAATGGGAGATTCGCATCATGAATGCGCAGCCGACAAATCTGCAGCAACTGCGTGATGCTATCACGTCAATATGGAGAAAAACCTCTGAGGAATATTTCCAATATCTTGTTAAATCTATGCCACAAAGGATTTAGGCAGTTCTGAAAGCAAAAGGGGGTCCAACCTGGTACTAGTAAGGTGTACCTAATAAAGTGGCCGGTGAGAAATACTTCTTGAGATGTACAAGTGAAATATACAAGTATTGGTATACTTGTACCAATTGAGCATGTGCATAAATATATACACACACAAACACACATATACACAGTACACATGATCCCCCTAATGACTCTTTCGTCCATAAATTTAAATTCAACTATAGCGCATGTCTTTGGACTGTGGGGGAAACCAGAGCACCCGGAGGAAACCCACGCCAACACGGGGAGAACATGCAAACTTCACACAGAGATACCAACTGACCCTGCCGAGGCTCAAACAAGTGACCTTCTTGCTGTGAGACGAACATGCTACCCCCTGCACCACCGCGTCGCCCTATGCGCCTTTTTGTTTATGAAAATAATAAAAACAATAAATGTATACTTTATTGTTAAACATAAAATATGTATTTTATAAAACCTCTTTTATATTAAAATTAAGAGAAAATCTAAGCTAAATATCTGGAACAAAAATTACATTCTAAATTTGAAAGAAAAAAAAGCTTTCAGGAGGAATTTGTTTGGCTGCAGTGCCAGACATGACCACCAGGTGGAGACCATACAAGAGCGTCCCCTATGCTTTAAGGCAGGAGTCGGGAACCATTTACTAACACACTGTATATGAAATGTTCGGAAGTAATTCAGGTTTCCTGCTGTTGAAAAACGTCATAAGAACATGTGCTTAGTGGCTTAATGTATTACAGCAGTGTTTTTAAAAGTCTAAACACTTTATTAATGTAGTACACAACCAAGCACATGTGATCAGAACACAAACGAGTCGCAGGTAATGAAGTATTAAGCGTTTCTCCCATAGAAAAGCCGTCTAAGCAGAATGCCATTATGCGTCTGTAGCTCAGCTCACGCTCCACCTCTTTGCCCTTGTTGGTGCGATGACGTGCGAACAAAATGGCGATGGTTGGCCACCCCTACTGGTAGCTTCTTTTGGGTTCTTCATAAACCTATGAGATCACGGATATTACATCCATATCTTTTACAGTCTATGGTGTGAACCCAGTCATACTGGCCAATCAGAAAGGAGAAAACAGCATGCATGCTGCCATCATGAGGCAAAAGGTGCGTGCCAAATCTCATACTTATGCGCTATTCTACGCCATTTTGTAGTATAAATATTGTAAGTAGTGCATTCACACTGAGAACTATAAAAATAATAAGTGCACTTTAATTACCTGGATGATGCACTTATTCAACCGGTACAATGAAGTGTGTAATGATGGACACTTCACGCACTCAACGACTGCAGCTTTGCTCACTTAGCAGAAGGGGCGGAGATATTGGGCGCACATGTTGGATAGCTTTATTTATTTTGGATTGTGAAAGCAGTATTCCCCTACGAGAGTGATTATAGCACCTCCTGATGGTGAATGCGGTTATCCTCATGGAAGGTATTATTTGGTAGTTTGGTCATTTGTTTCACTAATTTGGCAACTGTCAAACGTCATATCTGGGAAACGGTTTGAATTTAAGCTTAGTGAAAAAACATTTGTGCTCTGTGTGGGACGACACTACATTCATATACTATGCTGTTGAGTGTGTAAAGGCATAAGTACATAGTGCATAGTGTGCCACACTGTAAAAAATGACTGATTTCAACTGTAAAAAAAAACTGTAAAAATGCTACAGTCAAAATCCGTAACCTGGTTAACCGTATGTTTCATGAATATATATATATATATATATATATATATATATATATATATATATATATATATATATATATATATATATATATATACATACATATATATGGCGAATAACCGTAAATTGACTTTTATACTTTTTGTTGACATTGTATCTTTTTAGTTGTTTCCCCATCAGTAATGTACATTAGATATTTATGTTACATCTAATGTTGATAAACAATGTTCATTTCATGACTTTAATTTTATGTGTGTTACCATACTGGTGTTTAGTAGCTGTGTAAATGACACTAAGCACCTTCCTTATATTAATACAATTTTCTGCTTGTGGGAAAACTTGATTGTGATGAGCTTTGGTTCATTATGTAACTTCTTAATCACCACCTGCATATGGGTGTGCTAACGTGTCTAAGGGTGCTTTCACACCTGTGAATCGATTCAGTTGTTCCGAAACAGAGATTACAAATGTTACATTGTTGCTCTTTGCTCTTGGAGCGGTTCGCTTTCACACGGCAAAGTTTCTAATCGGACCAAAAGAGCTAAAACAAGTCACGTGCGAGTAAACTCTCCTTACATTGGTCAGAGTGTCAGGGTTTATTTTGCACTGTCCAGCTCAGCTGTCAGGAGAGGTGGTGATTGACAGGGTGCGCACGCGCGACGTGTCTGAGGAGAGATGCGGTGGGGAGGGGTGAGAAGGGTGCGCGACGATGCCTATTTGAGGACCGGGAGGGAGACGCGAGATTACCAGGAGATCATCACTCGTTTGCGGGCATCCGGAGACTCGCGAAACTTCCCGCCCTACTCATAATTCTCTCTTCATATAGCCGTAAGCCTATTACATATCCATAAAACACTGTGATATAACCGCGCTCGGATCGGATCGCTTTTTCACTGCAATCGAACCGCTCCAGGGTTCGTTTCAAACGAGCCGAGACCACCTCATTCAAGCGATCTCGGAGCGACTACTTTGGCGCGGAACAGAGCGCGATTGCCCTGTTCACATATGCCAAACGAACCGCGCTAACTGGGCAAACGAGATACGTTTCAAAACAAAAGTGTAGGTGTGAAAGCACCCTAACTGTGTAACAAAAGATGGTCACACTTTACAATAAAGTTCATTAGGTAATGTTAACTAATGCATTTACTAACATGAACAAACAATGAACAATACATTTACTGCTGTATTTGTTCATGTTAGTTAACGTTAGTTAATGAAAATACAGTAGTTCATTGTTAGTTCATGTTAACTCATGGTGCATTAACTAATGTTAACAAGCATGGACTTGGATGTTAATAATCAGGGCTTTACATTAACACCCGCCAACCGCGGGTAGATTTCAGCTTTGGCAGGTTAGACAGACAATCCCACTAGCCACTTTGGCTGGTTGTAAATAATTTTTAAATTGTAGTTTTCCTAAAAGCAGGGTTCGACCCAAGGATGACCCAATATGTGTGCTAGTGTGATCTTAGAATCGAGAAGTACAATAATAATTGTGTTCACGCGAGTAGAAGAAAGCTAGTGAATACCGAATGAGAGGATGATGATCACTCGCGCTAACAGCTGATTTGATGCGCGCGACTTCTTCAAACGCGTGTGCGCGACTGCTTAACGCGTGCGCGCTCCCGAATCGTGAAGCAACCGTGTCTGGAACAGGTTCTGGAAACGCAACTGTCGTCGGTTCTCTTTCAAATAAACGAGACAAAAAGTGATGAACATGCACCCACAGCACTGGTTGCTTTCACTTTGAACAGATTATTAAATGGCCTAAAGTTAACCGTGTGCATGTGATCATCCTTTCATTATCACACAGTATGTTTCACCTGCTTTTATTTGCTTACGGTTTTATTTGCTTTTATTTTTGTTAAAATGGTTTAATTATTGTAACTTTTTTACAACTTTGCTTTAATGGGAGATGAACTCTCCATTTATGTGCAGTTAACTGGTGATGCGAGAGATCTTTAGCCAGGACAGATTACCAAGCATATTTTTGATACATGACAATACAGTAGATATTTTTTAAAAGTCAATTGCTTTTCTTTTCTTGTTTTAAAGAAATGTTTTGTTAAATAAAAAGTATAGTATACAGTTATATTTAGCTTGTTTTGACATATTAAAAATTTGTGGCTAAGAAATAATTATTGTTTAGTGTGGTTATAGAGATAAATTTGGTGCAACGTTAATTTTGAGCTCTAAAAAAAGTCATGTGAAATAAAAACTAATTGCAATATAACACCCATTTATAATGACCCATTTGCTCATGCTCATTGAGCAAACTCATACACACAAAAAGTGAAATGAATGAGGACGCATGTGGACATAACACAAAATTTAAATCAAGCAATTTTAGCATGTCGAAGTCAAATTTATGCATATAAAATATATTTTTCCATCAACAAAATTGTGGCTAGTGAAAATGCAGAGTGGTTAGTAACATTGGAAAACTTTTAGCCACAGTGGCCGGTAATTAAAAAAGTTAATGTAAAGCCCTGTTAATAATGCATTAGTAAATGTTCAATTATGATTAATAAATGCTGCACATGTGTTGTTCATGATTAGTTCATGTTAGTAAATGCATTAACTAATGAACCTTATTGTAAAGTGTTACCCAAAAGATATGTAGATGTTGGTCATTCAAAATACAGACATATTACCTCATATAAATTAATGAAATACGGTAGGTTAACTTGAAAATGAGAAATTACTTTTACGGTTTGTACCGTGTTTTTAACGGTAAAGTACTGGCAACCCCAGCTTTTCGGATTTATTTTTTTACAGTGCAGTTGGGACGCAACTATAAACTCCAGTTGCAATGTCCACATGAACACACTGTACCCGGAGTTTCAGAAAATCTTCACCCTAGCCGGAGTTTTCAGAAAATGTCCATTTCAGTAACCTGATACTCAGTTTTTGTGTGTACAAAGAGCCAAATAGCGGAATGAACCACAAACTTATCCAGCATATGTTTTACGCAGCAGATGCACACACACACACACACACACACACTATGGCCAATTTAGTTTATTCAATTCACCTACAGTATAGCGCATGTGTTTGGACTGTAGGGGAAACCGGAGGAAATCCATGCCAACATGGGGAGAACATGCAAACTCCACACTGAAATGCTAACTTACCCAGCTGGGACTCGAATCAGTGACCTTCTTGCTATGAGGCGACAGTGCTAACCATTGAGCTACTGTGCCGCCTCAGAAAACAATGAAAAAAAAAAAAAAAACAATAAAGGCATTAAAATGACACTTTGACAAACGCATCCATCACTGAAGCATGCTTTACTGTCTTCACATAAAAGAAAATGTGCTAATTAAAAAAACACCACAATTGGAAATCCTAATCATGGATTCCTCTACACTGGAACAACCACAGTCACGTCCAAGCGATCAGCCAATCACGATCTGCTGTATGGGTGTGATGTCACTGAAGCCGGTTTCTCTTCATTAGGCCTGCTCATCATCATAACTATCATCATCATCAGAGCCCTGAAACATTGATAACCTCTCAACCACGGATGACCATCTACCCTTAAAGCTCTGCATTATTAAAGATGCTTTAGCCATACAATTAGAATTAGCATTCGAGAGCCGACTGAGGCTTTTAAGATTCATCTTTCAAAGTTTTTTGTTCCGTCAACAGGCAAATGTCCTTTTCTGTAAGATACTGTGAATAATCTGGTGATTAATGCACAAATATGGTATAAACAAATCCACAAATTGCTCGGAGATATTCATTCATTCATTCACTTTCTTTTCAGCTTAGTCCCTTTATTAATCTGGGGTCGCCACAGCGAAATGAACCGATAACTTATCCAATTTATGTTTTACGCAGCGGATGCCCTTCCAGCTGCAACCCATCACTGGGAAACACCCATACACCTTCATTCACACACATACACTACAGACAATTTAGCTTACCTAATTAACCTATAGCACATGTCTTTGGACTTATGGGGGAAACCCATGCCAACACGAGGAGAACATGTAAACTCCACACAGAAATGCCAACTGACCCAGCCGAGGCTCAAATCAGAGACCTTCTTGCTCTGAGGCAATCGTCTTACACCCCCCCTTCCACCCATACTTGTCCTCCTTCCCTAGATGGGTGGCACGGTAGCCCAGTGGTTAGCACTGTTGCCTCACAGCAAGAACATCTCTGGTTCTAGTCTTTACTAAGCCAGTTGATGTTTCTGTGCGGAGTTTACACATTCTCCCGTGCTCACGCGGGTTTTCCACGGGTTCCCCGGTTTCCTCCCACTGTCCAAAAACATGCAACTTAAGTTAATTGACTAATCCAAATCCCCACCATAGACATGCTCCTAGTAAGTAGTTCTCTCTTAAAAGCAATCACTATCTGTTCATTATCTACTACAGCAGGGGAGTTCTTGAGATCTACCTGAGCTCAAACTCCCCTCGCGCCTTGCAATCGGGAGGGAGCCCCGGGCTCGAGGACCTTTTGAGCTCAGGAATCTCTTCCAGGACAGCATGCTAAACAAGCTTTATAATCAATCGTCAGCTAAGTGTGAACTCTTGAACTATAGTAAAACAGCTAGTAAAAGAGAAATAAAAAAGAAGCGTCCGCTCTTTTTTTTTTTTCGCTTTTAAAAGATGATGTACTCTGACCTCTGAAGGTGCTCTAGTGAAAGATGCAAGAGGCCATTGTCTTTAGCCTCCTCGGTAGAGCAACCGACTTCAATGCGGAAGGTTGCCGGTTTGATACCAGCTCTGAGCGGGTTGGGTGGCGTCAGACCGGCGGGTTACACAAGTCAGCAAAAACAAACAAATAAATAAATAAATACATAAAAAAAAAGTTCAGTCGCAAAATCAGAATTGACCAATTGCAGCCTAAGTTACAACTTACACATTACTAAATGTGTTTGTGTTGCACCTGAATTTAGTTTGAATGATAGACTGTAAAAGATATGGATGTAGTATCGATGATGTCCACCATAAGTTTCTGAATAACGCAAAAGAAGCTACAAGTAGGCGTGGCCAACCGTAGCCATTTTGTTTGCGCGTCATCACACTGAACGGGGGGATACCAAACAAGGACAAAGAGGCGGAGCTACAGACACCTGCTAGCATTTTGCTTAGACACCTGCTAGCATTTTGCTTAGACAGGCTTTTCTTTGGGAGGAACGCTTAATACTTCATTACCTGCGACTCGTTTGTGTTCTGACCGCATGTGCTTGGTTGTGTACTACATTAATAAGGTGTTTAGTCTTTTAAAAGCATGGCTATAATACGTTGAGCCACTAAACAATGTTCTTACGATGTTTTTCTATAGGAGAAAAACGCAAATTACTTCCAAACACTAAAGATATATTCTGTGTTAGTAAATGCAAGGGTAATTATGAAATCCAGGCATAACACTGTAAGACAATGCTTCAGATGACTGTTTTATAGCCTACAGCTAATCAATCTGTCAGATTCTGAAGTGCGTTACAGGTCTAAAGAAAAATATAAATGATGTTAAATAAGACCAATGCATTTATAGAGATGGTATACAAGTATATAATTTCAATCACCTGTGAAATGGAGGCCACATGAATGGTTTGTGAGCACAATTAAGTGCACACAGCATGCCATATCAATTGATTATTTTAGGAAATAATTCCAAAAGGCAACTGAATATTATAGTATTTGATTAAAGAATAAGTGCAAATTAATATTATTTTTCTTTAAATAATAAAGTGCAGAGGTGACGGGATTGTGACCAGCAAGACCTAGCTGTCACACAAGTGGCTGAGCCCTATCCTCTTCACTTTGCTGACCCATGACTTTGCACCATCACACAACTCCAATCTGTTCATCAAGTTTGCGGATGACACAACTGTGGTGGGTCTCATCAACAAAAGCAATGAGAACGACTACAGAAGCGAGGTGAGCCGTCTGGCTGAGTGGTGCAGAGACAACAATCTCTTTCTGAATGTAGAGAAGACGAAGGAGATTGTAGTTGACTTCAGGAAAGCGCACACTCCGCAACGTTGTGTCTGTGGACCATGTGAGCAGCACATCACTGAGGATCTCTCCTGGACTAAAAACACTGCACTGGCCAAAATAAATAAATAAATAAATAAAAAATTCACAGCAGCGTCTCTACTTCCTCCCCAAACTGAACAGAGCAAGAGCACCTGCCTCAATCATGCACACCTTCTACAGAGGCACTATTGAGAGCATCCTGACCAGCTGCATCACTGTGTGGTTTGGAGCCTGCAATGCATCCTGCAGGAATATATACACACACATATATATATATATATATATATATATATATATATATATATATATATATATATATATGTTTGTCAATTTTGTGCCTAAAAAGTATAGGTTCAGGCACCGTTTTGGCACTGGCACCGTTTTAAAAGTATCTATCTAGCACTGTTATCGAAATAACCCCAAACGATACCCAACCCTACCTCAAAACATGTGCACTTTATAATTGCAGCAAACTGTTTGGAAGCATTAAGTGTACAAGATGTCCAAAATCTTTACATGCATTGACCCAGAGACTGTTTAGATGCAGGTCACTGATGAGAAGATGACCGATGTTTACTGTATGATGATCGAAATTGCAATAAAGACACAGCAGCCACAAGATGTCAACATGCCGTCAGAATGAAGTCGACCCCAGTGTCGCGGGGATGTTGCATTTTGTTATTCCATTAAAATCATGGAAGTGTCAGCATTTGATGTCAAAATGACGTTGGTTTTAAATGTTTGCTCGACATTTGTCACTTTCCAGCACAACCTAAAGTCAACCAAATATCAACATATTCAATAATGTTGTCCTTAAACACTGGCTAGACATTGATTTTTGATCACCTGACATCACAATCTACATCTAACCTAATACTAAAGTCTTATGATGTTGTGTGGCTGCTGGGCAATAACTTGATGCACTACAGAATGTTACGTTTACACACATATGCACAAATTACATGTAAATGCATCAGCTTTTAAAAGCGTACTCACTACTCTTAAGTACTTTTGAAAGGGCTTTTTACTCATACTTTGAGTAATATTTACAACAGATACTTTTACTCTACTCACTCTACATTTTTTTAATGGTGCATTTACTTGAATATGATTTTTCAGTACTCTTTCCACCACTGATTATGGTTATGTCAGAAATGGTTAATCTAAGATTATTGTAGATTATGCAAGCTACATAGGCCTCAAACTGCAATAAAACAGCACAAGAGTTATGCTATGTGATATAAATGTAATCTTGCTGTTGGATGCTGATTTCCATCTGGTTCCTCTAAAAGTCCACAATCAGATCTGTGGTCCTGTCTGTCTGCGCTCAGATCATGCCACGACCCAGTGGAAAAACTCTCCTCTCTCATCCAGGCAGGAGATTCACATGCATTTAATGCTTAATTGACATTATGAACTGCAGGTGGAAGCTAAATTGAATCACACTGCAATCTGAGTGCACACACGCACTGCTGAGTGGACAAAGTCTGATCATTAAACAACTTCCCAAAGTTATGAGCACTCGCCATGATTTCATTATGGTAAAGTTAGATCAAGAAACAACATGTGCTAACTTACAGTCCAGAATCTTCACAGCACGAGTCTTATTAATGCTCCATTATTCTTAAATTGGCCAAATACAGCTGAAGACAAAGTTATTAAATATATAGTACAGTACTATTTTTACGAAGCATAATAGTTTTAATAGATAATTCCTATTAGCTAATTTATTTTGTCTTTGACACATAATATTTAGCAAATATTAAGCTTATAGTGCAATAATTAGGTTATTCAGGCAAGTCATTGTATAACAGTGGTTTATTCTGTAGACCAGTGGTTCTAAAACTTTTCACGAATTACCACCGCAGAAATAAATTGTCTCTCCAAATACCACCATAATGACCAGTATTGAAATGAAGTATAGTTGGCCAAATTTGTTATGACTGTCAGTGACCACCTGAGGGCGCTGTAATTCAATGGACACTGAGTGGAACTACAGCGCCCAAAAGGACTACGAATCCATACATACCACGCGCATACACCGGAACACATACACTGATTGTATTCACAGCTGTCTCCGTTTCTGTTGATTATCTGGACTATATATTCAATCATTCCACCACTGTTTGTGATCGCGTCGTTTGTCTTCCTTGTCAAGTTATCCAGTAAGTCTAGTATTACGAGTTTGTCGTTCCTGATCTTGTTCTTGTATCCTGCTAAAGTCTAGTTCGTGTTCATCTGCCTTAGTTTCTTGTTTTGTTTGTTCGTTTGTTATTTTGTTACTTTGCTCTTTGGATTATTGGATTTTGTTCACTGTTACCGCACTTTTAATATTAAAATCTGCACTTGGATCCGCACCCCTTTTGTTCTCGTTTTTTGTTTCTGTTTTGATCACGCAAAACGTGACACAAATTAAGCAGATACACCACTGCACAGTTCAAAAACGAGTCATATTCATATTTATAGAAATTTGGATACATTTTAAAATATATGTTGCATGTACATATGACATATTTGTAAAACTTTTTGAAATCGAAACATTAACCTTGTATGTAAATCAGGGTTTTTCAAAGTCTAAGACAGTGGGCCTCCCTTTTGACACAACTTATGCATTGGCGCCCCCCTCCTCCCAAACACGCACGCACGCACACACACGCACACACACACACACACACACACACACACATATATATATATATATATAAAGACACAGACAGATGTTAGACTGTTAACTCACTTTTATCATCATTTGCATGAAAGTGCAATTATTTACAGAGTAATAACAAGTATTTTAATATAACGTTTTTAAAACTAGGATGATGGTTCAATATGAATAGAACAGATTTAAGAACTGTCCATTCCAGTCAAAATAGTGGAAGTTTAGCGGGTCTCATGCTGTCATTAGCCAAAATATTTTGACAAACCACACATAAAGGTCGTGGTTCATCAGCTGGTCCTGTCCACGTAAATCCTAAACTCAAATACTGATCATCATATCGTCGTCTTTTGGGTTTAAGCCCTGAACTTGAAGGCTTTTGTGGCGAGGGGGCGTGGTCGAGAGCCGTGGGAACGGAGTGAGGCCACCGCGTAAGTGGATACACCTGCGGTGCGCACCTGCCTCGGATCCCACGGAAGGAGCTCTGGATCATAAAAGGAGGAACGAGGGCAGAGGAAGCCGAGAGACGACCGGGCCCAGACATATTTTACTTTTGCTTTCAGTTTGACGGCAGTCTCCGTGAGCGTTTGTTTTGGTTTAGACGGCAGCCTCCGTGAGGAGCTGCCATCACTGTTATTAATAAATCATTTTAGAAATGCGTTGGTTCTCCGCCTCCTTCTTTCCGGCGGCCAAAGGGCCGTGAACTTCATTACAGCTTTGAATCGGGGGGGAGGATGGGGGGGGCTGGGGGGGGGGGTCTCAGAAACCGACCCATTGTATTAGCAGGCATACACCTGTATTGGCGGGCTTGCCAAACAGAAGCGAATTCACAGCTATGGCCTTCTGGGTAAAAAAGGTTTTCTTATATTTGACGTATTATTTTTTTTGCTATGTTTAATTTAACTGTTTAAATATAATAAAAAATATAATAATTAAACTTAATAATTATATTTTTATTATATTATATTTTTTCCCGCGCCTCCCCTGACATGCTCTGGCGCCCCCCAGGGGAGGCGCGCCTCACACTTTGAAAACCCCTGATGTAGATCAACCCGTTTTTCCTCGGAGGATTTCAAGCTGACAAAACATTGCTGCACTCTGATACAAGTTTTGGTAACACTTTACAATAAGGTTCATTAGTTAATGCATTTACTAACATGAATTAATCATGAACAACACATCTACAGCATTTATTATTCATATATGAACATTTACTAATGCATTAATAACATCCGAGTCCATGCTAGTTAACATTAGTTAATGCACCATGAGTTAACATGAACTAACAATGAACTACTGTATTTTCATTAACTAACGTTAACTAGCATGAACAAATACAGTAGTAAATGTATTGTTCATTGTTTGTTTATGTTAGTAAATGCATTAATTAACATTAACTAATGAACCTTATTGTAAAGTGTGACCCAAGTTTTATTTATGGAGAAATTAAAAAGCTCTGCAGTGTTTGGGTGTTCTGTGTTTGTCTGAGATAATTAGTCTAGCGAAATTATATTCCATACAAAATATAAGACTGATCAGTCGGTTCTTATCACATGACTCGTGGTGCGGCATTCTGAAAAGTTAAGATGTTTTCAACTGTGTACGCCTGGAATACGCAAGTGCGTCGTGCTGCAGTTCTTACTCATTTTGCTAGCCAGTGGGTTTATTTTGGCACTCAAGTGACTTACAGTAGATGTAACAAAAGAATACGGTCATTTTTCAAAATAAAAGATTTTTGAAAATGAGTGATTGTTCAGACCTGGAATGGAAATAATTAATGATTTTGTTTGTGCGGCACGGCACTAATTCATCTATAGACTGGTGCCGGTATGTGGCCTGAGTGTTGGGGACCACTGCTCATGCGTGTATCTGCTTTGCAAGCACCACGCACCTCTTTCTCTAGTGCTCTAAGACCACTGATAGTCCCTCCCTGATGGCACTGATATTCCCTCCCTCAAGGCACTGATAGTCCCTCCCTAAATGCACTGACGGTCCCTCCCTAAAAGCACTGATGGTCCCTCACTAAAAGCACTGGTGGTCCTTTCCTAAAGGCACTGATGGTCCCTCCCTAAAGGCACTGATGGTCCCTCCCTAAAGGCACTGATGGTCCCTCCCTAAAGGCACCGATGGTCCCTCCCTAAAGGCACCGATGGTCCCTCCCTAAAGGCACTGATAGTCTCTCCTTAAAAGCACTGGTAGTCCTTTCCTAAAGGCACTGATAGTCCTTCCCTAAAGGCACTGATAGTCCCTCCCTAAAGGCACTGATGACCCTGCCCTAAAGGCACCGATTGTCCCTCACTAAAGGCACTGATAGTCCCTCCCTAAAGGCACTGATAGTCCCTCCCTAAAGGCACTGATAGTCCCTCCCTAAAGGCACTGATAGTCCCTTCCTAGGCACTGATGACCCTGCCCTAAAGACATTAATAGCCCCACCCTAAAAGCACTGATAGCTCCGTCCGAAAAGCACTGATAGCCCTGGCCTAAAGGCACTGACAGTCCCTCCCTAAATCACTGATAGCACCACCCTAACAGCATTGACAACCCCGCCCTAAAGAACACAGAGCTCCGCCCTAAAGGAATTCCATGTTACCAGAAGTGAAGAAAAGTCGAGAGGGAGGGAATATTATAGTATTTGATTAAAAAATAAGTGCAATTTAATATTATTTTTCTTTAAATAATAAAGTGCAGAGATACTTTGTTCATAACAAGAACATATAGAAGAGTAAATTTTAATTTCATGCAGACTTTTTAAATATCCCTTGGGCAATTTGGCATGATGCATTGTGGGATTGATTAAGCGCACTTCAAAAAGTCCACTATGGTTTCGGACACCACTGCAAATGGTTCTCTGCCTCAAATGCTTCTCTGCCTTTTTGCTATTTTAGCAGGCAATCTTTTTTTTCTTTTTTACATGATCTGAAGTATGAATACTCTATGCTTTTTAATGCGCAAAATACCATCCTACACATATGCTAATCTCACTGTAAAATATTAAGTAGCCCTATGTAAAAACTGGAGTTGCTCGGACTATCAAACATTTTAATGGATTTAGCAGCACCTGCTGGTCAGAATGAACCACTACAGCAGAACAACATGCAGACGACCAACTAAATAGGCTAAATATGCGAACTGCGAGTTATTTGGGAGATAATGTAATTTCATTACAGTTTTATTGTACTTTCATTTTCAAATAAGAATTCATCAAGCTCAAAGTACAAAGAAGTAGTTTAGTAAAGGTTCAGTCAAGATTTTCCATAAAAAAATATTTTTGTAAAATATTTTGTAGGCCTTTTAGTTGACAAAAAATGGTTGTTACTTATTTTTTTACTAGTCTGTCTTCATATAAATTTAATAGTGTAACTAATTTAAATGAAGTCTGTCAACAAATAAAAACAAACTATCTTTTATTACTATTATTGCCTTTTACAAACAGAAATTTAAGGGGTCATTTGTTTGACTTTGTCTGTTTAAGTGTAAAATCTGCATATATTATCATATGTTATAGTGGGTGGGCCTCTGACTGATATTTGTTTAATGGTGACATTTTGGATTTCCATAAAAAAAAAAAACTGCCTGAGAAACTAAAGAATATGCAAGAAGTGTTGCAAATGTCCGCACTTTCCCTTACTTATGGATATATGCAATAGTGGAAAAGCGATGGACATCACTTTTTACTTTACTAAATTAGTGTTTTTAAAAGTATAAACCAGGGGTCCTTACATTTAAACCAGCCCTCTTAAAGCCAAAGACATTAATAAATACCTTTAAAAAAATATTGTACTCATTTACTGAGCCAATAACAGTGGCATTCAAGAACAATATTTAGCATTGTAATTGTTTTTACAGTGTTTAAGTAGGATTTTTAAACAACAAGGTAAATTGATTAAGTTATGATAGTATAGGATCTTTTGATAGTCAATATCTCCTAAAAAAAAGACTCATTTGTATGCATTTTTATAAAAAAAACAAACTAATCAAACATTACTAGTCATAAAATATACATTTAAAATGGTTCATAGGAAAATCTCCCAGCCCATGTAATTTTCTGTTACAGAGCAAACAGGTGTTTTCTCAGGTGCCTAAAATGCACCCCTTTCATAGACTTTTATTAGCATTCTCAGTCTACATTCAAAAACAAAAGAATCTATTTTAAATCATTAAAACATAATATAATTATTATTGTTGTAAGGGATAAAGCTAGAACAAGAAGTGAAATGCATTTTAAAATGCACTAGGTTTACAAACAAATGTAAAAGAATAACATTGACTGTAGTGTAACGAGCCCGTTCATAAAATTAGTTTTTTTTGGTGGCTTTTATACAACATTTACATGGAAAACATAAAATTGTTGACCACACATAAAAATATAAATATAAAATTGTAAACCACACATTAAACATATCACACTTCAATTAATCTCATCGGTATTGTATTGTGTTTATAGTAATAGTATAGTAGAGTGCCTTAGTGTCCCACCAGTGACAGTCATATCGCACTGCTACGAGTGTAATAGTGCATTTATAAAACAGTTCGACGGCATCATCGTATATATAAAAAAGAAAATTAAACAAAGTTTTAAAATCCTTTTGAGGAACTACTTTCTTCCACCATTCATTCACGTCTGCAGCTGACGTCAAAACAGCAGAAACCATTACTCATTCACAAATGCCACTTTACAGTGTTTAAATGATTCTCTATCGTAATGTCTAAAGTGATGACAAAACAAGTAATTTCGCTCACATTTTAAGATTATAAGGCTGAACGGCATGAAATGCCATCAGTCTACAGAGATTTTCCAGTATTTCTTTGTTTAGTCTGATAATATTTTTTCTTCTGGAGAGAAACTTATTAGCTAGAAAAAAAGCGTTTTTTAAATTTTTTAAGAGCAATTTTAAGGTTGAAATTATTAGTTCCTTTAGGCATTTTTTTCTATAGTCTACAGAACAAACCACCATTATACAATAACTTGCCTAATGGCCCACCCCATATATACACACACACACACACACACACACACACACACACACACATATATACATACATATATACATATATACACACACACACACACACACACACACACACACACACACACATATATATATATATATATATATATATATATATATATATATATATACATACATACATACATACATACATACATACATATATATATATATATATATATATATATATATATATATATATATATATATATATATATATACACACACACACACACACACATATACACACACACACACACACATATATATATATATATATATATATATATATATATATATATATATATATATATATATATATACACATACACACACACAATTTAATTTGTATCAATTTAAGTTAACAGATACCCATTTCAAAAGGGGCATTTTATGGCAGGAGTCATTTCTTGCCCCATTAAAGAAAAAAAAGCAGCGGCCCTTACAGAAAAAAAAAGTTTGGGGACTCCTGGTATATTTATAATTATGCATATGAATATAATTTTACAGCATCGATGTTGTGATGCCTTACAAATATAATCAGTTAAATAGACTTAAGCATCTATTTGGTTGTTAAAGCGTAAAAAGAGACGTGAAAGTGCAGACTCCATTAGCACTAGGCTAGCTTGGAAATTCCATTGAAAATACTGGGGTAAAATAAACTGTCATATTTAAAGACATGGCGTGGAAAAACAGAATGTAATGCAGTTCTTCCTGTTTGGGCTGATACCCACTTTATATCTTATCTCAGCCAGGCAGTAGAGATCGCCGTTTTCAAAGAAATCAGATCTTAAACGCGGTGATTTTGTATGGGACCGGAAGCCCTGGGGCTGGCTGACTGTGAAGTCGGTGTGCATATTCCCTCTCCTGAGCTCTAGAGGGCGCCAAAACTCTAGTTTTCGTTTTTCTAAAGTGTCAAACTCGGATGTAAACATTCATGATGGCGCCTGCTGTGTTGTGGTTTTCATTTCTGCTTAATGTGTTTGTACACACTGAAGGATTCACTGAAGTTCAGCCTCTTCCAGATTCATGTTATAAACCGATGAAAGACCACAGACCGTCATTCATAAAGTAGGAAATATCTTCATTGTAATAGTTATTTTAATCGCAACAACAAAACCTTACAAAAGGTCCCGCGTGAAAAAAATAATTTATAGTAAATAATAGAACCATATTGTAAAGTACTTGCATTACTTGCTTATCTGTTGTGGAAATCATATGTATTGTGGTACATGTTTTGAAATGTAAACAAATGACGTTTTCTAAAACTCTACATTTAATTTTACTTCAACACACCAGAAATTAATGATAATAAAATTGCTGTAAATACTATAATACAGTATATTACACTCTGCAGCTCAAAAAACACCGTAGTATGTACTATAAATGACTATAGTAATTTTTTTATGTGGTGTATTATGGATATTTTTGTGTATGATTTTACCACATAATGCACTACTATTGTGAAGTGCTATTTAAGCTGATAATTATATATTTTACATGTACTTTACTATGGTAATAACATATTTATTTATTTAATTTTTTGCATGTGCAAAATAACATTCAATATACACTACCAGTCAAAAGTTATAAGGTCAGTAGGATTTTTAAATGTTTTAAAATAAGCAAATTTTTTCACCAAGGCTGCATTTATTTAATCAAAAATACAGTACACATTGTAAAATTGTAAAAAGTTATTCACTATAAAGTAACTGTTTAAAAGTAGATTATAATTTAATTTAATCATTTATTCCAGTGATTTTAATGGTGAATTTTCAGCTTCAGTACTTTAGTCACATAATCCTTCAGAAATCACTCTAATATTAATTATTATTGTTATTATTATTATTATTAATAAAATAATAGTAATAGTAATAAAAGCAATAATGACTGGAGTAATAATTTCATTTGAAACTACATACAATAAATAATAAATATGGTTGAAATCAGAATTATTAACCCCCCCCCCCCCTAATTATTAGCCCCCTATTTATTGATGTAAAATCAGATTTTCAAAAAAACATGGAAAAAAATCTATGTTAAAATTAAATGTACGCGTGTTTAAAAAAAAAACCTAATGGATTTAGGAAAAAAAAATTATTCAAATGAAGAGAAAAAAAACAAAGTTTTTTTAGACTGTCTAGGCTTATGTTTTTGAAACAAAATTACTTTTATGCACTTATATGTTTCAAATTTATAAATTGTTTTTGAGAAAAAAAAAGTCATTTATTTTAATCAAGTAAATGTGTCCTAATTCATGAACGTTCAAAAACAATTTGGTATATATTACATGAATTATCGCTGTATTTTAATTAAACATTTCAAACATTTAGTAAATTTAGATAGAATATTGTAATAACTTAATTAATAACTACAGTACTTAGCACATGCTAGAATTATTAAATCTAAAAAGCACTTTACATTCTATTTACAGTTTAATTCAGAATTATTAGCCCACTGTATATTTTCCCCTTAATTTCTGTTTAATGGAAAGAAGATTTTTTTCAACACATTTCTAAACAGTACAAAGTAAGGGGAATTATAGGAAATAATGTGAAAAATGTAAACATCATTTGGGAAATATATATATATATATATATATATATATATATATATATATATATATATATATATATATATATATATATATATATATATAAAATAAAAAATAAAAAAATTCGCAGGATGGTGAATAATTTTGCATTCAACTGTATATTATATTCTCTATCATTTAACAAACTTGTAAGACATTGACAATAATAATAGTAATAATTCATATTTTAGGACATATGCTCGTCCACATGAATATTTAAACGTCTCTGATCTCCCCGCCTCCTGGGACTGGCGCAACATTGATGGGAAAAACTATGTGAGCATCACCCGCAACCAACACATCCCACAATACTGTGGCTCATGCTGGGCTATGGGCTCCACTAGTGCTCTCGCAGGTAAAAACAAAGTACCAGTAAATAGTATAATATAGTAATAGTATAGTACATTAGCATTGAGTCATTCAACAAGCTATTCTGCCTTATTCCAAATTTAGACCGCATCAACATTAAGAGGAAGGGGGCGTGGCCTTCTGCATACCTGTCAGTGCAGAACGTGATCGACTGTGGCAAGGCGGGGTCATGCTTTGGAGGAGATCATCTGGGTGTTTACGCATATGCGAATGAGCACGGCATTCCTGACGAGACCTGCAATAACTATCAGGCTCGAAACCAAAGTAAGTCTTCAAACTCTGAGTCTGCAAGAACACACAGAGTTGCAATGAAAATCTCGTACAAGTTGCATGCATGCACTCACCGGCCACTTTATTAGGTACATGTGTCCAACTGCGTGTTAACGCAAATTTCTAATCAGCCAATGGCATGGCAGCAACTCAATGCATTTAGGCATGTAGACATGGTCAAGACGATCTGCTGCAGTTCAAATCGAGCATCATAATGGGACGGGCTGGACTTTTCAGAAACTACTGGGATTTTCACGCACAACCATATCTAGGGTTTACAGAGAATGAATGGCCAGACTGATTAAGCTGATAGAAAGACAACAGTAACTCAAATAAGCACTCTTTACAACCAAGGTCTGCAGAAGAGCATCTCTGAACACACAACACGTCCAACCTTGAGGCAGATGGGCTACAGCAGCAGAAGATCACACTCTTGTCAGCTAAGAACAGGAAACTGAGGCTACAATTCTTATTAGTTGGTATTTTCAAGTCCATCATCTGTCATTCACCCACTGGCAGCCAAAATCCACACCTTACACTAATATGAAGCGTGTTTGCACTCTGAATACTTCTATATTGTTGATAAGCTGTGCATTTCACTCTGTCTTGCGCTGAAGGCTGTCAGTGTCGACCAATCACAGCAGGCTGTCATTGGTCCAATCAGCGCAGATTAGCTTCGCGCTAAGGAGAGGTTTGGGAACAAATGAATCACTGAACGATTCATATGGGTGTCGCTGAGATAATTAGGTAAAAATAAATGCATATTAAAAGATCATGAAAGTGTTTTCTTGACCTTGCATGCATATTAGACTGTTGTTGGAGACCCTTACAACCAAAATATGACCCTATTTTATGTATAATGGGCGCTCTTTAAGGCAAAAAAGTTCTAACTTGGTTTCATCAGATCAGAGAATCTTATTTCTCACCATCTTGGAGTCCTTCAGGTGTCTTTTTAGCAAACTCCATGTGGGCTTTCATGCACTCTGCAATAAAGCCGCCGACTTTCTACAAGTTTTTTCCATCTCTGACTGCATCTCTGGAGCTTAGCCGCAGTAATCTTTGGGTTCTTCTTTACCTCGCTCACCAAGGCTCTTCTCCCCCAATAGCTCAGTTTGACTGCACAATCCATTTAAACATTATGGAGGCCACTGTGCTCGTAGGAGCCTTAAGTGCAGCAGAATTCTTTTGTACCTTGATCAGATCTGTGCCTTGCCACAGTTCGGTCTCTGAGCTCTTCAGGCAGTTCCTCTGACCTCATGATTCTTATCTGCTCAGACATGCATTGTGAGCTGTAAGATCTTATATAGACAGGTTTGTGGCTTTTCTAATTAAGTCCAATCAGTATAAGCAAACACAGCTAGACTAAAAAGAAGGTGTAGAACGATCTGAAGGATGAGCAGAAGAAATGGACAGCACCCAAGTTCAACATATGAGTGTCCGAGCAAAGGGTCTGAATACTATAAGTGATATTTTAGCTTTTCTTTTTTAATACATCTGCAAAAATGTCAACAGTTCTGGGTTTTTCTGTCAATATGGGCTGCTGTGTGTATCATCAATGAAGGAAAATGATGAGCTTAAATGGTTTTAGCAAATGGCTGTGTAACTAGTCTTTTGCGTCTCTTCTGCGTTGTGTAAATAAATATTCACTCTGATATATCTTTTATCGATTTTATTGTTGTGAAAACAGTTAGAACAGAAAAATGAGCGCAGATCTAATCTACTAGCCTCGTGCAATGGCTTCCTCCTACATACTACAATGAATATCCTTTCTTTTTAGGTAACAGAGGGGGCGCTCTACATATAAAACAATGAATAAATGTTAACCCCTTCCTTCTCATTAGTATTTTAATGTATGCAAGTGGAGAGATACAATATAACCCTGTTACAGCTGCAATATAACAGAGTGAAAACTTTGAACAGGTCCCCCTAAAAACAAATTAAACATGATTGCATCTTTTGTTTCATGCAAATTTTAAATCTTAAATGTCTTATTTGCATATTAAATGTATAAACTCTTCTTTATTTTTTGCAGAATGTGACCCGTTTAATCAGTGTGGGACATGCTCTTTTTTTGGTTCCTGTTCCATTATTAAAAACTACACAGTGTGGAAGGTAGGGGACTACGGGGACATTTCAGGACGAGACCGAATGAAGGCTGAGATCTTTAAAAATGGGCCAATCAGGCAAGTTTTACAATCGATGTTTTCATTTAAACATAAATAAATTCAAGTAGTGAGCAACAAGTGATTCACTGTTGAGCCTAAACAGCAGTAAAGGGAATATGATGCGAATAAATTAATGTTTATTATATTAGTTTATTAACAGAGCGCTATTTAGGTTAGGTTAGGTTAAACTTTATTTGTCCCCGGTGTAAATTTGTCTTGGGCATAAAAGGTGCTACAACATTGTCTAAACAGACAGTAAAAATAAATAAAACAAAATAATTAAGAACAAACAGTTAAGAACATACATTGTTTACAGTATACGACCAAATATAAGTATAAATATATAAAACACAGAACCCAGTCAAGTGCTAGCGTACTACAGGAGCAGTGTTATTAGTACAGTTCAACAGTTTTATGGAGGTAGGAACAAACGAAAGCTTTAGTCTATTAGTTTTACACATTGGCATTCTCAGTCTTTTTCCTGATGGTGACAGCTGATATTCACTGAAAAGGGGATGTTTAGAATCAGTGCTAATACGTGTTTACATTTGATAAATTAATACAGAATTCATGTCAATCCAAGACATTTATGTTATGGTAAAATCTTAAAATCTTGCATGTGAATGTATTCAGAAATATCCAGATCAAATGGACTAAATATGTAAGGTTACTTTATCCAGATTTTGTAGACGGGTAAAAGACTTACCTCTTGGCTTTAATCTCAAAGGTACGCATTTTTTAAAAAATGTATTAACCAGTAAGCTTTCCCTCACAGTCTCCTCTTCAGACTAAGAACAAAGATTTAATATTATTTAGTATACAGTTTTTTTTCCAGTACTGGGCTGCAGCTGGAAGAGCATCCGCTGTGTAAAACAGTAAAAAAAAAATATATATATCCAGTGAGCGGCAATTCTGTGGGCACAAATGCCTTGTTGATGCCAGAGGAAAATGGCCAGACTGGTTCTAGCAGATAGAAAAGTAACAGTAACTCGAATACTCACTCATTACAACCGAGGTCTGCAGAAGAGCATCTCTGAACACAACCAACCTTGAGGCGGATGGGCTACAGCAGCAGAAGACCACATCGGTTGCCACTCCTGTCAGCTAAGAACAGGAAACTGAGGCTACAATTCACACAGGCTCACCAAAACTGGACAATTGAAGATTGGAGAAACGTTGCCTGGTCTGATGAGTCTCCATTTCTGCTGTGACATTCGGATGGTGTCGGAGTCAGAATTTGGTGTCAACAACATGAAAGCATGGATCCATATTGCCTTGTATCAACGATTCAGGCTCCTTGTGGTGGTGTAATGGTGTGTGGTATATTTTCTTGGCACACTTTGGGTCCATTAGTACCAATTGAACATTGTGTCAATGCCACAGCCTACCTGAGTATTGTCCATCCCTTTATGACTTCAAATGGCTACTTCCAGCTTCTTGAACATGACAATGAGTTCACTTTACTCAAATGACCCCCACAGTCCCCTGATCTCAATCCAATAGAGCACCTTTGGGATGTGGTGGAACGAGAGATTCACATCACGGATGTGTAGTCGACAAATTTGCACCAAAAGTACGATGCTATCATGTCAATATGGAGCAAAATCTCCAGTAGCCTGTTGAAGCTATGCCACAAAGGATTAAGGCAGTTCTAAACGCAGAAGTGGGCCCGACCACATACTAGTAAGGTGTAGCCAATAAAGTGGCCGCTGAGTGAAGAGTTTGACTGTTAGATGAATATTTGATGTCCCCTGACTTGTGTAAATTTTGTTATTAATATTGTTTTCATGATTATTTTATGATTAATGTTAATTTAATTTTTACATTTCTTTTTGTTATTTTATCTATATTGTATAAAAAAGTGAAATGATTGGTAGTGAAAAATGCATCCCCCTTTTAAGCTGATATATGGTATTAGTTATGCTGCTACACTAAATAAAAAATGTGAAAAGGAATTAAGAAATTTCAGAAGGGTTTTGAATCTGCCAGTCAGAACTTTGGATCTTTTAGAATCTATTTTAAGGTCAAAATTAGTAGCCCGTTTAAGCAATATTTTTGTTTTGATTGTCTACAGAACAAACCATTTTAATTAGCCATGCCTAATTAACCTAGTTAAGCTTTTAAAATGTCACTTTAGCTGAATACTAGTATCTTAAAAACTATCTAGTCAAATATTTTGTGCTGTCATCATGGCAAAGATAAAATAAATAAGCTATTAGAAATGAGTTATAAAAACTATTATGTTTAGAAACGTGTTGAAAGAAATCTTTCCATAAAAATGAGGATAAAAAAAATGTGCAGGGGGGCTAATAATTCTTCATCTGTATATGGATGAACTGAGTTGAAACATGTTCTCTATTACTCTGTGTTGTAGCTGTGCAATAATGGCCACTAAAGGCCTGGAGGCGTATGATGGAGGGGTGTTTGCTGAGTTTCACATTCTGTCTATACCAAATCACATCATCTCAGTGGCGGGATGGGGCGTCACAGAGGACGGGACCGAATACTGGATCGTCAGAAACTCCTGGGGCGAGTTCTGGGTTAGTAAAGAAACAGCATTCAGCAATTCACCAATTCAGCTTTACCAGAGGTCTGGTGCTAGGCATGGACTGGTATATGATTCTGAGGCTATGATAAGCTTTTGATAAAAATATCATGGTATTGTGATTTACCGCCCTAAAATATTGTCTTTTTATATGTCTGGGTAAAAAACAACAACTTTTTTTCCACATTAAACATATTATATTTTATTTTAAGAAGCATTTGCAATATTATGGAGCAGTAAACATTTGTTCTTTCATTCATTCTCCTTAGGCTTAGGGTGTACTCACACTAGGCACGGTTGCCTTGAACTGTGCCGAAGCGCGCTTGTCCCCCCTTCTCCTCTCCCCTGACGAACTGCACTCACACTGCATTTTACCTTCCGAGCACACTTACATCAACTATGCTGTGGCTGTTCAGTTCAACAGGAAGAGAAGCGCTCATGCTCAGCACACTGGAGATTGCTTTAGTTATATTGCTTTGTATTATTTTTAGTCGTTTGTGATGCGACGACACAGTCAAATATTTTGCAGAGCAGATCCAGCACTTTTGACACTCATAAATTATCTTAAAAGTCATTGTGCTGCACGTATTAGGAGGTTTGCTGAAGGTGCAGCTGATGTGCAGTGAGGGGTTTGTGTCTTTGTTTGCTACTACAGTTCGTGTAGTATATAGACTTCCTGTTGCTTTTCAGTTAAATTCTCAGATTAAGTCTGAGGTGTTGGGAGTGGCTAAGAGACTTAACCACGCCCCACCTGCTGTCAGTTTTGACAACAAACAGAAATGGTGAGCTGGAGGAGTCTTAGGTTGTAATAATAATTCTTCCCAAACACTTTCCAGATCTTTCTGAATGAAATGCCTACTTTACTACATCCAATCAGCTCGCAGTAGAAAAAACAAGCCAAACCCACTGCTTTCTCATTTAGTATTCTGTGTCTATAAGAACTGCATCAAAATACGAAAAAAAGAAAAAAGAAAAAAGGTTGCAGCTTCCAGTTTATGCTGATGTTAAAATTTTCTCAAGCATCACGTCACCATATTACTCCTGTGCTACAACAAATACACTGGCTTCCTATTAAATCACGGATTGATTTTAAGACCTTGATTTTAACTCTCAAAGCAGTGCATGGGCTAGCACCCGGTTACATCTGTGACCTGGTGACTCTCCCCACCCCAGCCTGCAGTCTTCGTTCTGCATCGGGACTTATCCTATATCAGCCATGCTGTAAACTCAAGACCATGGGTGGGAGGGCTTACTCATACAGTGCGCCTAAGCTGTGGAATGCACTCCCCATCAGCATTAGGAATGCTGCCTCTCTGGACTGTTTTAAGAAACTTCTTAGGACTCAACTTTTTAGCATTGCTTTTAACTTAGGATGATCATTTTGTTAACTTTTTATTCAATCTTGAGGTCCATATTTTTATTGTTTTATTGCATCTTTTATTGTTGCGCTGTTTTGCTTGCCTTGTATTGCTAGTATTTTGCCTTGTAGTGCCTTGACTTTAAAAAAAAAAGCGCATTACAAATAAACTTATTATAAAGAGTTATATTTTTGTGTTTTTCTCTGTCATAGGGCGAATCAGGCTGGGCCAGGATTGTCACCAGTGCTTATAAAGGAGGAAAAGGAAACTGGTACAATGTCGCCATCGAGAACGACTGTGCATACGGAGATCCAATAGTTACATAGATCTTTCTCCAATTGAAACATCCTGGAATTGACTATATGTCATCATGAACAAGCTTGTTTTATATATTATATGATTACTTACGATTGATTAGGATGTAAATATCCGGTGTCATATCTAACCTGGGAGATCTGTCATAGGAGAATCTTTCAGACCTCAGAAATGTACGTCTGTAAAAAAAAGAGAACAGAAATTTAAAGGGATAGTTCACCTCAAAATCTTAATCTACTCACTATTTACTGGTTTCTTTTTCTGTTGAAGACGAAAGAAGATATTTTGAAAAATGTTAGAAATTGGTAATCATTGACTTAGTTATAAAAACACCATGGAAGTCAATGGTTACAGATTTCCAACATTTTTCAAAATATCTTCTTTTTTTTTAAAGAAAGTAAAACTGAGTTGTGACAATTCATTCATTAATATTCAATCAGCTTAGTCTCTATTTCAGAGGTCGCCAAAGTGGAATGAACCGCCAACTATTCCAGTATATGTTTTACACACACTAAAAACCGTTGAGTTATTTATTTAACCCAATGGTTAAGTTCAAAATATTTGGTGCTTTGTTGGGTTATTTTTAACCTTTATTGGGTTATTTATTTAACAACTATTCTATCCGTTTCACCAGCACTCTTATTGATGATACAAACATGGGCTTTGTAACCGATCTATGGATAAAAACGCTGTGTCTGGGACTTAAAATGCAACTGAAATCAAGCATTTTCAAAAACTGCATGTTATTTATTTACACAGCCATAATTTAAAACAAATAGTAGTACTAGTAATAGTAGCAATAGTAATACCAGAATGGAAAGAAAAACGTTTAATCAAAATAACCCAATGCGTTGGGTTAAAATAACCCATAGTTGGGAAGGTGTTATAATAACCTATAATTAGGTTATATGTTGGGATATTTTTAACGCAACTATTTTAACTGAGCAGCGGATGCCCTTCCAGCCGCAACCCAGTACTGAGAAACACTCACACACACACTCATTCACACACAAACTCCTGCACTACAGCCAATTTAGCTTCTTCAATTCACCTACAGTGCTATTGTGACAATTGATGACAGTATTTAGTTTTGAGTGACCTATCCCTTTAAGTCAGGGGTGTCCAAACTCGGTCCTGGAGGGCTGGCGTTCTGTAGAGATTAGCTCCAACCCTAATCAAACACACTTGAACCAGCTAATTAAGGTCTTACTAGATCAGGGGTGTCCAAACTTGGCCCTGGAGGTCCGGCGTCCTGCAGATTTTAGCTCCAACTTGCCTTAACACACCTGCGCGGATGTTTCTAGAAAGCCTAAAGCTGCGGTCACACTTGACTTTTCTCCCCATAGACATCCATTCATACGCACGCAAATGCGTCAGACCGGAAATGCAGGGTCATGCATTAAGTTTCACAGTTCGCCGTGGTGCAAAGTTCAAGCTTGGTGAACTTTGACCTGTAAAATCTTGTCACTTGACTGTGTGAGACCAACCGAGGATCAAAACATGACCTCTCAGGACAGAAATTTAAAACATGGAGCAATCGTTCCCTTCTTTTAATGTCTAATAATCTCGTTTAATCCCATCCCTTTTCGCAGCACTGTACGACAGAATTTCGCACACACAAAATCTAGTGTGACCGCAGCTTAAGAGTTTGATTAGCTAGCTCAGGTGTGTCTGATTGGGGTTGGAACTAAACAGGGACGGACTGGGACAAAAATTCAGCCCTGGCACTATAGCCACACCAGCCCACATTACCATACGTACTGTTTGTTTGACATTCTTGCCAGATTTTGATTATGTCCGCGTAACCTTTGATTGAGTCGACCCCTCTTGAAACTATCACCGATTGGGCCAAATGATTAATATTTACTATTATTATTACTATTATTACCATCATCAATGTCATCATAATATTCACATGTTGCACGAGATAAAAGCTGCCTGCATGTAAAAACAATACATATAAAAAATAATAATAAAATAAAAAATAAAAATAAAAAACTGACCGGCCCACATTTAAAAAAAATGGTCCGGCCCTTCTGGCATTTGCCAGAATTGCCAGATGGCCAGTCCGCCCCTGGAACTAAACTTTGCAGGACACCCGGGCCTCCAGGACTGAGTTTGGGCACCCCGGTAGATATACTAGAAATCCTGGCGGGTATGTTAAAGCAAGTTGGAGCTAAACTCAGCAGGATACCGGCCCTTTAGGACTGAGTGTGGACACCCCTGCTTTAAGTGTTACAATGATTGACTTGTATAATTAGATTGTGCCAAATAACTTAAGAGGTTTAACAGTGCATTGTACATGTCTGGTAGATGTAATTTAATGTTATAATACTGCACATCTTAAATCAGAGGTGTCTCAATAATTGTTTTACACAAAACACTGAAACTGTTCTAAACCAAATGTATATATGGTATTTTAGTAGTTTCTTATGAAATAAAGTTTTTTTTTTTTCATCTCTTCATTTTAGGGAAAGTCTTTCTAGCCTGTTGTATTTCACTCAGAATTCAATAACTGTATTAATAGTAACAGTAATTAAATAAAATTAAAATGAAAGGTTGACTAAAGCGGTACTTATTCAGGCTCGTAGCCAGGGGGGTTCGGGTGGTTCGAAAGACCCACCCCCCCAACTCATAAAAGGTCCAGAGTTTGTCCCATACATGAGCTTAGTTGTCGTATTTTGACAGCTATGCCATCATAAATTGTGAAAATAACCCAAAGAACGCTTTAATGCAATCATTTTTTTCATGAGTGAGTCCAACATCCAACTGTGCAATATGACGAAAGTGAAGTCATCTTTCACTACAAGTAGCCCAACTTTTATTCTGAATCTTGGACCTTATTCTTGAAAGAAAAAAGATACTAATAAAAAATTTTAAAGCACCAAAAGCGGCCCACATTAAAGTCAATTTTAATATTAATTAGGCCATTTTTGTTATCCATGAACTTTCAAAAATGTATGTTACGAACTCAAACCTTGCTTGGCTCCGCACATCAGCAAGCCAGACCCGTAACAATAAATAATATTAAATGAAATAATTAGAACTCCTCTTAATTAATGAGGAGCCCGGAGTCTTTTTTTACAAGAGACTAGAAAAATCGTCAAGCTCCTCATTATTATTATGTTTATTTTTCCAATGCCCAGTGCCGTCAATGCTGGCCAGTTTGTTATTTGCCCCAAAAAATACAATATGCTAGTTTGTTTGTTTTTCATTTAAAACTTCCAACTCCTTTTTTGTAATGATATATTATTTATTTATTATTATATATTATACATTTGTATTTAAAAATAAGTCTTTTTTATTTTCCTTTATTCTATACATTTTGCAAATGTCTTTGGTACCTCAAAAAGTCTGCTTATGATGACCATCCAACTAGCTAAAAATAGTGCTGAAAATGTCACTAAAATGCAGTATTTAGACCTCATTAAATAGAACATAAGGTGAATAACTGCAAAAATGGACACTTTTGAGAAAAAAGAACCACCCTTTTCACCAGGCTACGGGCCTGTTATAAAATAATAAAAATAATAATATATTTATTCATTCATTTTTCTTTGGCGTGGTCCTTTATTTATCAGGGGTCGCCACGGTGGAATGAACCGCCGACTTATCCAGCATATGCCCTTCCAGCCGTAAGCCAACCTCCATACAGAAACGCCAACTGACCTAGCCGGTGCTCAATCCAGCGACCTTCTTGCTGTGAGGCGACAGTGCTAACCACTGA
>NC_141022.1:57530000-57565000 GCF_052040795.2 Danio rerio | reverse complement strand
CCGATTAAGCCCACCAAAAACGAAACACAATTGATCAATTTAAGACTTTTGGCCAGGGGAGAAATTAAAATGGTCGTGCCCAACTGAGTCTGGTTCTCTCAAGGTTTTTTTTCTTCACTCCCATCAGGTGAAGTTTTTTTTCCCTCTCCGCTGTCGCCACTGGCTCGCATGGTTCAGGATTGGTAAAGCTACGCATCGATGAATTTGCTCTTCAGTGTTTGAACTCTCAGTAATGATTTTAAATCACACTGAACTGAGCTAAACTGAACTGAACTTAAACACTAAAACCTGAACCACACTGTTCCAGTTACTATGACCATTTATGTGAAGCTGCTTTGACACAATCTACATTGTAAAAGCGCTATACAAATAAAGCTGAATTGAATTGAATGCAGACTTACTCAAGTTGCAGCTTTGATTAGTGTAGTTTGCTTACTTCACGATTGGGATTAATTTTCCTGTCTCCTTCCATCTCTCTCCTCTGCATCCGCATGTATCCGCTCTGCTTCTTCAGCGTTAATGAGCTTCCCTGTGGAGATGTGGTAAACAGCACCTGATGCAGGACAATCATTAGCTAATTGGCAGATCCATGTTCTCCTCCTCCATCTGCACATCAGCGTTGCACACAATCCTCAACAGGTTTCTTTACATTTAAAAAAGGGCTGCATCAAATGGAAAAGATTTTATATTGCGATTTTTTTTTTCTTTGATAAATATAAATTTCTTTGCGATATAAATACAGTTTTATAAGATTTGAATAGCTATCTTGTGAGTCTAAACTAGAGATGTCCAAACTCAGTCCTGGAGGGCTACTGTCCTCTAGATTTTAGTTCCAACTTGCTTCAACACACCTGCATGGATGTTTCTAGAAAGCCTAGTAAGAGCTTGATTAGCTAGCCCAGGTGTGTCTGGTTGGGGTTGGAACTAAACTTTGCAGGAAGCCGGCCCTCCAGGATTGAGTTTGGGCACCTAAACAGTATTCAGGCTTTAAAACTGAATGATCACAATGCTTCTCTTACTTTGCTTTGTCTCGATTCTAGCACACATATCTAAAAAAAAAAATACTGAGAACAAGTTAAAAATACTGCTTTGTTTTGACCTTCAGAATAAATAAGCCAAAATTAAGATTCTTCCAATTGGATAAGTAAAATAAGCTAATAATTTTGATATTTGGGCTGGAAACAAGACAAAAATTCTAACGTTCTATCGTATAAATAAGTAAATGCAATTAATCTTTGGTTAAACCTCCAAGCACTATAGTCTTTTGTGTCCAGATATATTAAACTCTCTGAAAATGCTCAGTCACAGGCCTTAAAAAACAAAAACAAAAAATGTAAAGAGTTGAAACATAACCTGTCAACATTACGCTGTTTAGGCATTGAACAAGTTAAAATACCTAGAAGGGACGTTGATATAGATACACTTTTACTGCAGAGGGAAGCTCCTAGAGGTTTGAACTTGGAATTTGACTTGATTTATTTATTTTTTTTTAAATTGTATACATGTTCCATGTACACTCACCGGCCACTTTATTAGGTACACCTGTCCAGCTTCTTCTTAATGAAAATTTCTAATTGGCCAATCACCTAGACGTGGTCAAGACGATCTGCTGTAGGTCAAAACAAGCATCAGAATGGGGAAGAAAGGGGATATAAGTGACTTTGAATGTGGCATGGTTGTTGGTGCCAGACAGGCTGCTCTGAGTATTTCAGAAACTGCTGATCTACTGGTGTTTTCACACACAACAGAGTATTCTTTAAAATAGAGTCAGAATTTGGCGTCAACAACATGAAAGCATGAATCCATCCTGCCTTGTATCAATGGTTCAGGCTGGTGGTGGTGGTGTAATGGTGTGGGGGATATTTTCTTGCCACACTTTGGGCCCATTAGTACCAATTGAGCAGGATAACGTGCCATGTCAAAGCACAAATCATCTCAGACTGGTTTCTTGTACATGACAATCACTGTTCTCAAATGGCCTCCACAGTCACTAGATCTCAATCCAATAGAGCACCTTTGGAATGTGGTGGAACGGGAGATTCACATCATAGATGTGCAGCTAAAGAATCTGCAGCAACTGTGTGATGCTATCATGTAATGTAATGTAATGTAATGTGTGTCTTTATATAGCGCATTTATTGTGTATGGCCATACACCCAAAGCAATTCACAATCATGAGGGGGGTCTCTCCACACCACCACCAGTGTGCAGCATCCACTTGGATGATGCGACGGCAGCCACAGGACAACGGCGCCAGTGCGCTCACCACACACCAGCTATTGTTGGAGTGGAGAGACAGTGATAGAGCCAATTCGGTGGATGGGGATGATTGGGAGGCCATGATCGTAAGGGCCGATAGAGGGACTTTGGCCAGGACACCGGGGTTACACCCTTGCTCTTTCACGAGAAGTGCCATAGGATTTTTAATGACCACAGAGAGTCGGGACCTCTGTTTAACGTCTCATCCAAAAGACGGCGCCCACCGACAGTGTAGTGTCCCCTTCACTTTTACTGGGGGATTAGGACTCATGCAGACCACAGATTGAGTGCCCCCTGCTGGCCTCACTAACACCACTTCCAACAGCAACCTAGTGTTCCCTAGTGGTCTCCCATCCAGGTACTAACCAGGCTCAGCCCTGCTTAGCTTCAGTGAGTAACCGGTCCTTTTTTTTTTTTTTTTTTTTTTTTTTTTTTTTTTTTATTGAACCAATTTCAATTACAATCTTTTACAGTAAATCATAATAAAACAGACATTAAAACATCATTTCATATTCAAAAACCGTAACCGGTCCTGGGCTGCAGGGTGATATGGCTGTGGCTGTGATCATGTCAATATGGAGCAAAATCTCTGAGGAATATTTCCAGTACCTTGTTGAATCTATTCCCCGAAGGATTAAGGCAGTTCTGAAGGCAAAAGGGGGTCCATAGACTTCCATTCATATGCACGTGAATGGGACAGACTGGAAACGTTAGTCAAAGTGAATGGGAAGCGTTGACGCTGACGCCACTGTGAATCGGGAGTCAGATTCCAGATTTCCAAATATCATGGAAATCAGTGAAAAGACTATTTATTAAGTGTTTAGATTTAGGTGTATGAATATGTTTCTAAAAATTGACTTATGACTAGAGCTGCGTCCCAAATGGCACACTACTGTATACACTATGCACTTATGCACTATGTACTTATGCACTTACACACTCAACAGGATAGTTTATGTATGTAGTGGCGTCCCAAATGGCACACTAATGTTTTTTACTAAGCGGAAATTCAAACCGTTTTCCTGATGACGTTTGACGGTTGCCAAATCAGTGACATAAACGACCGAATTATCAAATAATACCTGCCGTGAGTATAACCGCATTCACCATCAGGAGGCGCTATAATGACTCTCGTAGGAGAATTTTGCTTTCACCATCTAAAATAAATAAAGTTATCCAATATGTGTGTCCGATAGCTCCGCCCCTTCCGCTACTAAGCAAACCTTCGGTCGTTGAGTGTGTGAAGTGTCCATCATTACACACTTCATTTTAGCGGCTGAATAAGTGCATCATCCGGGTAATTAAAGTGCACTTATCATTTTTAAGAGTTTTCAGTGTGAACACACTACTTACACTATTTATACTACAAAATGGCATAGAATAGTGCATAAGTATGCAATTTGGGACGCAGCTTAGGTCTTTGGTTCATGGTCACATTTAAGATTTGCCATTTTTGAGATGATTGGAATCAACTGATTACAAATCAAAACACTCAATTGACTATAAACGATTTAGCTTTCAACTGGGAATACATTTTGATTACAAATACTTGATGTATTCTGTAGCATTTGTCCCAGTGTTTGATCGACAGAAGTTCTTGCCTGTTCTCCTCTAGAAACTGAACTCTGAGTTCAGTGTAAAAGCCCAGAGATTAACCATGGCAGCATCAGCCTGCGGCATTGATTTCTGCGTCAGTGCTGAAGTCGACACTTTCACCACTGCAGAGTATCTCTCTACTGCAAAAACTGCAACTCCTAGAGGATTCCAGAAGGGCTTCACATGGCAAGAAAGTTTTCAAATTATGTTAATGACACCCAAGACGCACATAATTCACACTTTAAACAGCTTAAAGTGCAGGTTAAGCTCTCAAATTCAGCTTAAAGTGTCATTTAAAGGCTTAATTAGGTTAACTAGGCATGTTAGGTTAATTAGGCAAGTCATTGGACAACGGTGGTTTGTTCTGTAGACTATCGAAACAGAAAAAAAAGCTTTGAGGAACCTAATATCGTTCTTAGCAGGTCATTTTTAAATGCAACCAAACTCTAAGTATTTAGACTTCCACCAGCAGAAAAACCTAATGGGAGACACTGCGAAAATTGTCCTTGCACTGATAAACATCACTTGGTAAATTGATTGAATTGAAATAATTGATCAATGAAAAAATTATAGAAATGTCACAGGATGGCTAAGTATTGTCTTCGACTGTATGGTTCTTTATTCACTCATTGATTTTCCTTCCGCTTTGTCCCTTATTAATCAGGGGTGGCCACAGCGGAATAAACCGCCAACTATTCCAGCATACCTTTTACACAGAGGATGGCCTTCCAGCCGCAACTCAGTACTGGGAAACACCCATACACTACAACCAATTTACTTTATCCATTTCACGTACAGCGCATGTGTTTGGACTGAGGGGGGAACCAGAGCACCTGGAGTAAACCCACGCCAACAAAGGGAGAACATCCAAACTCTACACAGAAATGCCAACTTACTTAGCCGGGAACCAAACCAGTGACCTTCTTGGTGTAAGGCAACAGTGCTAAATACTGAGCCAACGTACCACCTTTTCTTGTTTAGATACAGTGCATCTGGAAAGTATTGATAGCGCTTCACTTTTTGACAATATGTTACAGCCTTATTCCAGAATAAATTAAATTCATTTATTTCCTCAACATTCTACACACATTGCCCCATTATGACAATGTGAAAAAATATATTTTTTAAATTGTTGCAAATTTATATACAACCCCCCCCTGACAAATCACATGTACATCAGTATTCACAGCCTTTGCTCAATACTTTGTTTATGCACATTTGGCAGCGATTACAGCCTCAAGTCTTTTTGAATATGATGCCACAAGCTTGGCACCACTGTCTTTGGGTATTTTTGCCTATACCTCTTTGCAGCACCTCTCAAGCTCTATCAGGTTGGTTGGGAAGCAACAATGTACAGCCGTTTTCAGATCTCTCCAGAGATGTTCAATAGGATTTAGGTCTGGGCTCTGGCTGGACCACTCAAGGACATTCACAGAGTTGTTGTGAAGCCACTCTATTGACATTTTGGCGGTGTGCTTTGGGTCCTTGTCCTGCTGGAAGATGAACCGTCGCCCCAGTCTCAGGTCAAGAGCACTCTGAAGCAGGTTTTCATTCAGGATGTCTCTATATATTGCTGTATTCATCTTTCCCTCTATCCTGACTAGTCTTCCAGTTCCTGCTGCTGAAAAACATCCCCACAGCATGATGCTGCCACCACCATGCTTCACTGTAGGGATGCTATTAGCCTGGTGATGAGAGGTGCCTGGTTTTCTCCAAACATAATGCCTGGCATTCACTCCAAAGAGTTAAATTTTAGTCTCATCAGACCAGAGAGTTTTGTTTCTTATGGTCTGAGAGTCCTTCAGATGCCTTTTGGCAAATTCCAGGCAGGGAGTGTCTTCCGTCTGGACACTCTACCATACAGGCCTGATTGGTGGATTGCTGCACCTCTCTCCACAGAAGAACGGTGGAGCTCAGACAGAGTGACCAACGAATTATTGGTCACATCCCTGACTAAGACCCTCTTCCCCCATCACTCATGGCCATGGACAGCCAGCTCTAGGTAGAGTCCTGGTGGTTCTAAACATCTTGCACTTACAGATGATGGAGGCCACTGTGCTCATTGGAACTTTCAGAGCAGCAGAAATTTTTTCTGTAACCTTCCCCAGCCTTGTGCCTCGAGACAATCCTCTCAGAGGTCTACAGACAATTCCTTTGTCTTCATGCTTGGTTTGTGCTTTGACATGCACTATCAACCCTGTCTTGATTTGCCCAGCAGTCATCACGAGCGTTTTCCCATTGCATTCCTGACTGATCTGTGTTCTAAGCTTTTGCCCGTTTCACCGTTTGAGCTTGATATCTGCCTGCCCCGAATATTAGCCTACTTCTTTGACTGAGAACGTTATCTGCCTGCCCCGAACTCTGCCTGTTCTACGATTTAGTTCCTGGTTTGTCCATTTCTTGCTATAGTGTATGTTTGTGTTAATAAAAGCTTGCAAATGGATCCAATGGCGTCTGATTCATCACAACACAGAGTAAGGATTTTTTCACAGTATTTCCTATAATATTTTTTCTTCTGGAAAAAAGTCTGATTTGTTTTATTTGGGCTAAAATAAAAGAAGCTTTAAATTGTTTACATTTTAAATTATTTACATGAAACATTTTAAGGTCAATATTATTACCCCCCCCCCCCCCCCCCCCCCCCCCCCAAGCAATATTTCAAGAGTTCCCACTTAGATATGCTTCGCATTTATAGCAGGTTTGGCATGCTGTCCCAGGAGAGAACCCTGAGCTCGGAAATATTTGAGCCCAGGGCTCCCGCCCGGTCTAGAAGCATATCAGGGGATCCGAGATCAGGTAGGTCTCGATCGCTCCCTCTTTAGAAGGGGAGAAAAAGGAAGAGATGGGGTGGAAGGATGAAGAGAGCAATAAGGAGAAAGTGATCCATTTATATTAAGCTAGGATCATTCTGATTGGATTATTACTGATTACGGATGAGTGGCCAGCAGTGCACAATCATATCACGTGCTCCTCTCCAAATTAGTTTATGAAACTTCACTTGTTTTGGATAACCTACAGAACAAACCATCTTTATTCAGTGACTTCCTAATTACCCTAACTTGCCTAATTAACCTAGTTAAGCCTTTAAATGTCACTTTTAAGCTGAATACAAGCATCTAGAAACATATCTAGTCAAATATTATTCACTGTCATCAAGACAAAGAAAAAATAAATCAGTTATTAGAAATGAGATATTTAAAACTTGTTTAGAAATGTGCTGAAAAAACGGTTAAACAGAAATATTGAAAAAATATACAGGGGGGTGAATAATTAAGGAGGTCTGACTTCAACTATTGTCGGTTCTCAAAACTGTAGCCTTGTGAACATATCTCCAATGAGCTTGGGTTGACTAGGCAAGTCCCAGATGTTTCCCAGCGGCTCCTTCATTTGATTAATAATAGATCAGCGCTAAAAACCTTCTGTGGCTGAATGTGAATAATGCATCTGCTGCTGGAGGAGAATCGGAGCAGGTGAGGGTCTACTATGAGGACAGACAGAGTTAATGATGAATAATGCTGCTACTTGCGTTTGCTGCAGGACAGGAAGCTCATAAACGTGTCGCTTCCTCTGTTCAAGCTGCTGTCTGATAGAGCTGTGAAGGATGAGAACAACACGTTCAGAAGAGCGAGACAGAGTAGAGTTAATCACGCTGAATATATTAGGAACATGCTGCTGGGTTTCTGACGAGTGGCTGTTCAGGATAACTGCAGGCTTTAGATAACAACCGTCTGCTGGATGATACTGTAACGAAGGGTCTGACGCAGAGGGATCCATTTGCAGTATATTTATTAAACACAGTTTAATTAAGAGCACATAGTATGTACTAGTGTGCGAACTCACATCTATCACAGTTGTATAAGGTCGATAGGCTGGCGGCAGGCAAACACAGGGTGATATAACAGGCATGGGTCGGAGGCAGGCGGCTTGGATTAACGTCGGTATTCAGGCTGGGTTCAAGACAGGCGGCAGGCAAGGCAAGGTCGATAGACAGTCCGGGTTAGCAACGGGGAAATCAGGCAAGGAGTAGAAACGCTCAGTAGTGTCAGCAGAGGCAGAACAAGGCTGCGTCCGAAACCGCATACTTCCATACTATATAGTACGCTAAAATCAGTATGCGAGCCGAGTAGTATGTCAGAATTCATAGAATTCGAAAATCAGTAGGCGAGAAGAACTCGGATGACTTACTACTTCCGGCGAGATTCTGAAGTGCGCATCCCATGCACGCTGCGCTATCCCATAATGCCCTGTGAGAGAATTCATGAATGGAAGTGAGGCGACGCAACTGACGCAGGTAGGTCACGTGACCATGACAAAATGGCGGATGTAGTACGTCCGAATTCCATTCATACTTTTCACATTCATACTGTATAGAGCGTACTTTTTTAACGGCCGAGTAGTACGTTTAAATTCAAATGCAGTACCTACTGAGTAGTAGGTGGTTTCGGACGCAGCCCAAGACTTCGCACTGTGGTGTGTGTTTGGGCTGCTTATATGTGTGCGTGGGTAATCAGTGGAATGAAGAGCAGGTGTGATGCAATCAGTGTCTGAGGGGTGACGTAATGTCAATAGTCCGGTGATGATGACCTCTGCTGGCCAGCGAGGGGAATGACTGGGACCGAGTCGGTGACAGATACATAACTAAAGATTCAGTTCCTTAATAGTAATGTTTGCATGGTACAGTGCTCATCATGTACAGTTGAAGTCAGAATTATTAGCCCCCCTGTGTATCCCCTGCTATTTTCTGTTTAGCAGAAAGAAGACTTTTTAAACACATTTTTAAACAAAACAGTTTTAATAACTAATTTCTAATAATTATTTGATCTTTGCCATGATGATGACAGTCAATATTTGACCAGATATTTTTCAAGACTCTAGCATTCAGCTTAAAGTGACTTAATGTGGACTTACTTTTGATACTACTGTTATTACCTTTATGTTGTTTTATATATTACCATTAATTTATTCTATTTTTATTTTATTTTCTTTATATCTGTTTTCTCTGTAATATTTCCATATTTGTTTGCACTACTGCCCTTTTTGCACGGTCTTGTTTGTACACAGCGGCGCTGCACTTCTTTGGCAATGCGAATGTACAGTTATTTATCACGCCAATAAAGCACCTAAAATGTGAAAGGGAAAAACATTGCCTAATCGTTAATTAAGTAAAAAAATAATTCACTTAAATTTTCTTATTTTATGCATGAACTTAAGTATATTAAATGCGTATTTTGTTTCTTAAAACGAGAAAAAATCTATTCAATGTGGTGAAAAAAAATATTAATTAATTCAAAGGAAAAATGTGTTTATTTTACCACCCTGATAGATTATTTACTCACATATTTTAAATAGTTTTTTTGTTTTTTTTAACATGATAAACAAAACTATTAAGGTGTTAAAAATAAGTCTAAACAAATTTAATGGAAAAACACATTTATTTTTATCACCCTGATATTTTTTGTTTCTTATTTTATGCATTAAACTAGTTACATTAAATACTTATTTTGTTAAAAAATTAAAAGAAGTAAAAAAATAAATCTAAAATAAGTCAAAGGAAAAACACATTTGTTCTTACCATCTTGACAGATTTATTTTTTCTCATTTTATGCAATAACTCATTTATAATAAATACTTATTAATATTAAAACGTAAAAAAAAATCTGCCAAGGTGGTAAAAAAAAAAAAAGTAATATATTTTTTTTAATAAAACACATTTATCTTTAACAACTTGGTTGATAAATTTGTAACTTTATGCATTAAAATGTTATGCATTCACTTATATTAAATACCTTATTTTTATCAAAATAAAAAAATAAATCTACCACGCTGTTAAAAAAACTTAATTCAAAGGTAAAACTGGTTATATTTCTGGAAGATGTCCATGTCACAGTTTAACTAAATGAATTCACTTCTCCTGAAGTGATGTGTAATGCGTCACGGTGGTGCAGTAGGTAGTGCTGTAGCATCACAGCAAGAAGGCTGCAGGTCCGAGCCTCGGCTGGGTCAGTTGGCATTTCTGTGATAGATAAGCATGTTCTCCCTGCCTTTGTGTGGGTTTCCTCTGGGGGCTCCGGTTTCCCCCACAGTCCATAGACGTGGTACGGGTGAATTGGGTAGGCTAAATTGTCCGTGGTGTATGAGTGTGTATGGATGTTTCCCAGAGATGGGTTGCAGCTGGAAGGGTATCCGCTGCGTAAAACATGTGCTTGATAAGTTGGTGGTTCATTCCGCTGTGGGGACCCCGGATTAATAAAGGGACTAAGCTGACAAGAATATGAATGATTGAATATACAGTGGGGGAAATAAGTATTGAACACATCAGCGCTTTTCTCAGAAAACATGTTTCTAAAGGTTGACTTCACTAGGTAACAACCAGAGATATGCAAAGAAAACTAATCTAATTAGTTTACGAAGTTATGCATAATAACATGAAATGATGCAGGGGGAAAGTATTGAACACATGAAGAAAGAGAAGTGTAGAAAGGCAGTGAAAGCCCAGACAGCAGGTGAAATCTCAGTAGTTCTTCAGCAACCCTCTGCCCTTCTTCAGTGTAATTTAATATCAGCTGCTTCAGTCCAACATGAGGATGAGGATGAAACCAGGGTGGACATTACAGCAAGAAAATGACCCAAAACACAGCCAAGGAGACTCTCAAATGCTTTCAGAGAAAGAAAAGCAAGCTGTAGAATGGCCCAGCCAATCACCTGATCCGAATCCAATAGAAAGTACAGAATAAAGCTCAGATTTAAGAGACCCACAGAAGCATCAAGATGTTGACTCTCTGTTAAAGTCTGTGGATAAACTCACACCTGAGCAATGCATGTGACTTCATTCTCCATATGAGAGGCGTCTTTGCAGGTCTGAATGACAGGAAAGCATATTTACAAATAAAATAAAGTTGACCAGACAAAACATGAAATATTTTATGTTCATATTGTCTGTAAAGAAATCACAAGTCAAAGTCGATTTGGAAATCACTACTTTGTTTTTTATTTGATTTGGGGTTGTATTACAGTTCTAGCTAAAACATTTTAAAAAGCAGAAAATATTCCATCATTTGATGTATTTATATGGGTACACGAGTGTTTATTATGCTAAATACCTTCTAATCGACTCCTACTTGCCAATTATTTATCTTAATTTGTACCCAGCATCATTTTCAGCTGTGATTTGAGAGGTTTGTTTTTGCCCTGATTATCATTTGAGTCACGGCACATGCAGACCGAGCTCACTAATAATTTACTCAGTGTGCGTCATCTGAGCAGCGTGAGTCCTGCGCACACCGAGCTGCTGTCTGTTTTGATGTCTAATAGCTTTCGGTGTCACTATATTTAATCCAACCGGCCCAGAAAAATCTGGAGATATTCAATGCATGGAAATATTGAACAGCAGAAATGCCATTTATGAATAGCACTTCAACACATTGTATTTTGTTTGTATTATTTGTCATGTTTTTAATACAAACGCACAATGAGTGGAAATATTTGGTGACGTTTTTGCTAAAATTAAGTGATTATACGTTATGCTTCAATTGATTACAAATATTTGCATAGGGTCAGAAAAACTAATTCAAGGAAAAAACACACTTATTTTTCTCAGTTAGAGCAGTAATTCGTTTAAATTAAATATTATTTTGCTTCTTTTGAGAAAAAAAATCTATCAGGGTGGTAAAAACCAAGGTATTTTTCCTTTGTATTTGTTTTTAGCTTTTTTACCACCCTGATAGATTTTTTTTCTCATGCATTAACTTTTATATTAAATACTTAAAATTATACGAAAATTAATTTACTTAAATTATTATAAATTTTAAGTAAACAATTATTTTACTTAAATGTTCTCCTTTTATGTATAAACTCACATAATTTAAATACATATTTTGTTTCTTAAAACCAGAAAAAAAACTATTAGATGTGGTGAAAAAAATCTAAATTAATTCAAGGGAAAAATACATGTATTTGTCTTTATTCTGGCTTGAGTAGTTTGGGATTTGTAGAGCTTGGCATCGATGGATCACTCTTCAGTGTTTGAACTCTCAGCAGTGAATATTAAAACACTGAACTGAACTAATCTATGAACTGAACTGAACCTCTGAAAACTGAACTAATCTATGTGAAGCTGCTTTGATACAGTCTACATTGTAAAAGCGCTATACAAATAAATATGAATTGAATTTTACCACCCTGATAGATTATTTACTTATATTAAATAGTTGTTTGGTTTCTTAATATGATAAATAAAACTATTAATGTGGATAAAATAAATCTTAATTAATTTAGAGGAAAAACACATTCACTCATTTTATGCATTAAATTACTTACATAAAAAATCTATTTAAATTAAGTTAAAGGAAAAACACATTTATTTTTACCATCTTGACAAATCTTTTTTCTCATTTTATGCATTAACATGCATTTTTCAATACTTCATTTTCTTAAAATGTGAACAAAAAAATCTGCCAAGGTGGTAAAAAAAAATCTAAATTAATTCAAATGTAAACATTCATTTTTTACCAACTTAGATTAATTTTTCGCTTTAACTCACCTAAAAAGATAAAAAATAAAATCTACCATAAAACTTAATTCAAGAGAAAAACTCATTTATTGTTACCACCCTGATAGATGTTCTTTTCATTTTATGCATTAACTCATTTTTACAGATTAAATACTCACACTATTTTGTTTTTTTAAAATAAGAAAAATCTATTAAGATGGTAAAAATGTAAATAATTCAAAGCAAAGCAATTCCCATTTATTTTTACCACCCTGATATATATATATATATATATATATATATATATATATATATATATATATATATATATATATATATATATATATATATATATATATATATTTATTTATTTTTTTATGCATGAACTTACTTATACAAAATACTCATTTTGTTCCTAATATGAGAAATAAAACTTTTAAACTAAATTCAAATGAAAAACTTTTATTTTTTTACCACCTTGACAGTTTATTTATTCATTTTATACAATAAATAAATTTTGTACAATGAATAAAAAATACAGTTGAAGTCAGAATTATTAGCGCCCTTCAAATTTTTTTCTTCTTTTTCAAATATTTTCCAAATGATGTTTAACAGAGCAAGAAAATGTTCACAGTATATCTGGTAAAATTGTTTCTTCTGGAAAAAGTCTTACTTGTTTTATTTAGGCTAGAATAAAAGCAGTTTTTAATTTTTCCATTCTAGGCATAAAATTATTAGCCCCTTTAAGCTATATTTTCCCCAATACTCTACAGAAAAAAATCACTGCTATACAATAACTTGCCTAATTACCCTAACCTGCCTAGTTAACCTAATTAATCTAGTTAAGCCTTTAAATGTCACTTTAAGCTGTATAAATGTGTCCTGAAAAATATCGAGTAAAATATTATTTACTGTCATCATGGCAAAGATAAAATAAATCAGTTACTAGAGATGAGTTATTAAAACTTCTATGTTTAGAAATGTGTTGAAAAAAATCTGCTCTCCGTTAAACAGAAATTGGGGAAAAAAATAAACAAGCGGTCTAATAACTCAGGGGGGCTAATAATTCTGACTTCAACTGTATATTAAATACTATTTTGTTTCTTAATATGAGAAATGAAAGTATTGAGGTGGTTAAAGCAGTTAAATTAATTTAAAAGGAAAAACACATTTCTTTTTTATGAACTTTAAGGATTTATTCTTCGAATTGTATGCATTAAAACACTTACAGTATATTAAATACTTCTTAAAATGAGAAAAAATGAATCTACCAAGGTGTTAAAACACCTAATCCCAAAGAAAAAAAGCATTTTTTTTTTTACCACATTGATACTTTTTTCCCCTCGTTTTAAGCATTAACTCAATTAAATAAAATACTTCTTTTGTTTCTTAAGTGAATGCATGTTGATTTATGATATACACATTTATGTTGAGCAATAAGTCAAAAAATACAGGAGGAAAGGGATTACTTTCAGTGCATTCATTCGTGAAGGCAGCTGTTGGGACGCATTGATGTGTATGCAGGTGTCATTGTATCCGGGCACTTTTCTCCATTAGTACCCAAGAGGAGCTTTCTGGAAACCTGGGTTATTTATAGATCCTTGTCTGGGTCACAATGTGACTCATCTTCTGTTTGGATGGCATTGGCAGGATACAAAAGCAACATGCAACACTATTATGTTCCTCTGTAACTGCTTTACTGATGATGTTTGCATGGAAGAGTGAATTGCAGGAACATTTCAAGCACTTTCCAATCATTTTTTCCCTAAATGACAGAGGGCAGCTCAGTGGTTAGCACTGTGGCCTCACAGCAAAAAGGTCGCTGGTTTGAGTCATTGGCATTTCTGTGTGGAGTTTGCATGTTCTTGTCATGACTGTCAGTGACCACCTGAGGGCGCTGTAGTTCAATGGACACTGAGTAAAACTACAGCGCCCAAAAAGACTACATTTCCATACATTCTTTCGTGCACACACCCGGTCTGTCATCTACACTGATTTCAACCACAGCTGTCTCCAATCTCTGTTGATTACCTGGACTATATATTACCATTCCACCTCTGTTTGTTACTGCGTCGTTCTGTCACGTTAAGCGTGATAAAAACAGAACAAAAACAGGAACAAAAAGGGTATGGATCCAAGTGCAGATTTAATATTAAATAGTGCGGTAACAGTGAACAAAATCCAAAATCTCCTTAATGAAACGCTCAACGGAGCGGTTACCCTGCTTAATATGCACTCCAGCGGATGATATATTAGTGCATATTAAGCAGGGTAACCGCTCCGTTGAGCGTTTCATTAAGGAGATTTTGGATTTTGTTCACTGTTACCGCACTATTTAATATTAAATCTGCACTTGGATCCATACCCTTTTTGTTCCTGTTTTTGTTCTGTTTTTATCACGCTTAACGTGACAGAACGACGCAGTAACAAACAGAGGTGGAAAGGCTGAATTTGTAGTCCAGGTAATCAACGGAGATTGGAGACAGCTGTGGTTGAAATCAGTGTAGATGACAGACCGGGTGTGTGCACGAAAGAATGTATGGAAATGTAGTCTTTTTGGGCGCTGTAGTTTTACTCAGTGTCCATTGAACTACAGCGCCCTCAGGTGGTCACTGACAGTCATGACAGTTCTCCTCATTTCGGTGTGGGTTTCCTCCAAGTGCTTTGGTTTCCCCCGCAATCCAAACACATGCGCTATAGGGGAATTGGATGAACTAAATTGGCCGTAGTGTATGAGTGTGTGTGTGAATGTGAGTGTGTTTCCTAGTAATGGATTGTGGCTGGAAGAGCATCCGCTGCGTAAAAAATATGCTGGAATAGTTGGCGGTTCATTCCGCTGTGGTGACCCCTGATAAATAAGGGACTAGGCGACGGAAAATGAATGAATGAATGACAGACAACAAATGTATGATTTATAATCTTGATTTCAGCTTGAAATCAGATTATTTAGCTTACCTCACTGGCAGATTAGAAACTCACTTCATTTGAACTTATTTCTGAAAACAAATCATTATTTTTACTTGTTTAGAAAAGGACTTTTTATACAGTATATTTGGACTAGAAACAAGTCAAAAAATACTTTTTTTTGTGTTTATCTACACAGTAATTTTAATTAATTTCTCAAGTGTAACTGTGCATGTGCTAAAAACTTAATGAAACACATAATGAAATAAAAAACTAAAATATAACAAATATAAAGTACACAAAACTTTATCCAAACTATTGTTAAAATAGTAATTTGATGCTAAAACGTCCCGCACTGTGTGTCAGATTATTTTGCTCATTTTAAGAAGAAACTTGCTTCATTTTGACTCAATATTTCTGAAAACAAATCAGTATTTAGTTTTCCTCATCCAGAAAATGCTTCTTGATGTCAGAATTTGTAAATATTGGGACTAAAAACTAGACAAAAACTTTAAATAAAGAAACAGTAATATTATTATAATAGCAGTTTATTGCTAAAATGTACATCCCGCACTGTGTGGCAGATTATTTTACTCGTTTTAAGAAAAAACTTGCTTTATTTTGAGTCATTATTTCTAAAATCAAATCAGTAGTTAATACTTAAATGCTTCTCGATTTGTAGATATCAGGAGAAACAAGTCAAAAACACTTTTTTTGCAGTCTATATTTGTACAGTACATTTAATTAATTTTTCAAGTGTAACTATGTATGTTCGAAAAACGTAATGAAACTTACAGAATGAAATTAAAAACTAAAATATAACAAATATAAAGTATAAAAACTCTATGCAAACTATTGTTAAAATAGTAAATCAATGCTAAAACTTCCCGCACTTTCTGGCAGATTATTTTGCTCATTTTAAGAAGAAACTTGCTTCGTTTTGACTCATTAATTCTGAAAACAAATCAGTATTTAGTTTTACTTATCCAGAAAATGCTTCTTGATGTCAGAATTTGTAAATATTGGGACTAAAAACTAGACAAAAACTTTAAAAACAGAAATAGTAATATTATTATAATAGCAGTTTGATGCTAAAATTTACGTCCCGCAATGTTAGGCAGATTAATTTTCTCATTTTAAGAAACTTTCGTCGTTTTGACTCATTATTTCTAAAAACAAATCAGTATTTTATACTTAAATGCCTCTCGATTTGTAGATATCAGGACTAGAAACAAGAAAAAAACAATTCTAAAATGTCTAAAACTAAATTAAAATGAAATTATGAACTAAAATATAATAATATAAAGGACTGAAAAATAAAAAAAATGGATGCAAAATATCATTAAAATTGTAACTTTCCTCTGGAGATACTGATAGAAGTGTGTGTAAGGGAGTGTGTGTGTGTGTGTGTGTGTGTGTGTGTGTACGTGTTTTTGTGACATATCAGGACATAAATCTGTATAATGACATAGGTACGACAGGTATTACAAGAATTTGGTGAAATATGATGACATTGCTAATGTCCTCATTTCTAAAAAGCTTATAAATCACACAGAATGAGTGTTTTTTTCAGAAAGTAGAACTGTCCAGTTTCCTTTGAAGCTTGGGTTTATGGGTAGAGTTAAGGCAATAAAAAATTCAGGTTGTACAGTATAAAAACAATGGAAACCCATGCAATGTCCCCACAATTCTCAAAAACAAACAGGTGTGTTTGTATGTGCGTGGTCTGGATGTGTCTCTGCAGTGTTTTTCTCAGTGAAAACAGCAATGCAGCGCTTCTTTTGTGCAGCTTCACACAAAGCTGGAGGCCGCTCGGAAAATATTCACCGTAATGAAATTACTGCAACATCAGTGTAACAGGAGCTGGAAATGACATTAGGACTCACCCAAACGTTCCTCAGTAGCAGATCAGTAGCCTGGGCCACTTTCCTCCTGCCCCTGAAAAGACTAAAAGAGCAGAAGCTTTAATGGAGAACGTCTGCGGTAATGCATTAGTCTGTGATTTATCAATATTTATTTTGCTTCTCGAAAGAGCAACCAGTTTAATTCTTAGTGAAAAGAGACATTTATTTATGTACTTTCAGCTTTGGGTTTGTGTTTCTATGTGAAAATATTTATTGACAAAACTATACAAGGGCTTTGTGATATTAGAATATATCAAAGCAGTAATAATTGGATTCACAAAGCTTCCTGAAGAATAAAATGATTAATAAAAAAATATTTTCAAAAGTCTAATAAATAAATAATAATAAATACATAAATAAAAAATAATAAATCAATAATATAATTAAATCAATAAAATAATAAATATATTAGAATATATTAAACCTTATAATAACGATGCCTTAAGAATACCTTAAGAATAAAATGATTAATATAAATTTATTTCCAAACATCTAATGAATAAGTAGTATACAAAATAAATAAACAAATACATAAATAAATAAATAAAAAATTTTAATGTAAATACATAAATAAATATACAAATAATAATAATAATAATAATAATAAACAATATAAATAAAATTATAAATAAATTATAATATATTAAAGAAGTAATAATTGGATTAACAAAGCTTCATGAAAAATAAAACGATTACTAAAAATTCATTTTCAAAAGACTAATAAATAAATAATAGAATATACATAAATAATAAACAAAAATACATAATAAATAAATACACATTTAAATATATATATATATATATATATATATATATATATATATATATATAAAATAAAGAAATATAAATAAATAAAATAATAAATTAGAATATATTAAAGCAGTAATACATGGATTTTACAAATATTCCTGAAGAATAAAATAATTAATAAAAATTTATTAAAAAGTTAAATAAATATACAAAAATAAATAAATCAAGAACACTATAAATAAATAAATAAATAAATATACAATAATAAATACATTTTTAAATATATAAAAATAAATAAAAATGTAAATAAATATACAAAAATAAATAAATAATAAAAAAATAAAAAAATGTTAATACATAATTAAACAAAAATAAACAAATAATAACTAAATAATGTAAATAAATTAGAATATATCACAGCATTAATAATTGGATTCAAAAAGCTTCCTCAAGAATAAAATGATTAATAAAAAATAATTTGTCTAATAAATAAATATACCAAAATGAATAAATAATAAATGAAAATGTAAATAAGTATACAAAGATAAATAAGTAATAAATAAAGATGTAAATAAAAAATAAAACAAATATACAAACAATAATAAATAAAACAAATACATAAAATAATAAATAAATGATATACAAAATAAATAAAGTAAAATATATAGAAAAGCACAAATAAATGGGGGAAAAAAAATCACAAAATAAACAAAACTGCTAATTTACGCATAGTGTTTGCAGCATAGAACATTAAAGATGCTGAAACTGTGGAACCTTTGGCAATTCATATAATGTAAGTCAATGGTCACCCTTTTTTATTTTTAGATTAAAAATAAACACATTCAATCAAGTCCAAATCAATCCCCAGGGCTCCGTCTGATACACTGAGCTCTGAAGCATAATGATCCAGTCTGTACTTTGGTCAACTTTTAACCAAAATTACTGCACTTGACCCTTGATTTAAGTTAAGTCTGCAGAGAGTTGCCTTACAATTTTAAGTCGAGTTGCTTTATTTTACAGTGAGGTTTAAGAGCAAATGACTGCAATTTGAATAATCCAATATTTATTTTTCCATCTCCAGGTATAGACCCTCAGTCATGTTGACCAGCATCACCGAGAGCATCTTCTGCTGTCTGTGGGGAAAGACCAGCAGTGTGGTTCTCCCGGTCCAATCCTCCGATGGCAAACCCTCCGACGGCTTCCAGTTTGTGGAGGTAAAACCGGGTCGTGTGCTTCGTGTGCGCCACATCCTTCCAGAACGTCCTGCGCCCACAGAAACTCAGCCCGAACCAGGACCCAACATCCACTGCAAACGCAAGATCACAGTATATCGCAACGGACAGTTGGTGATCGAGAACCTGGGCGACGTTCTTCATTCGGAAATCCTCCAGTGCCAGAATGGAGATGTGGAACCATGCAGTACTGTAGAGGTGGAGCTGTCGGATTACACAACCGCACCATCGTCTCCAGATCCCAAAACTAATCCGCCTCTGCCTGTGTCCGACCAGCAGAAACCGGCTCCGCCACCACGCCGCAGACGCCGCAGACCCAAACGCAGAGTGCTGATCGACACTGAACGCAGCATTAGCAGCTGTAAAGGCACGCATTCGGACGTGGCGCTGTTTTTTATTCACGGCGTCGGCGGGTCGTTGGACATTTGGGGCAGTCAGCTGGATTTCTTCTCGCGGTTGGGATATGAGGTCATAGCTCCGGATTTGGCAGGACATGGTGCGAGCACTGCGCCTCAGATTGCTGCTGCCTACACATTTTACGCCCTCGCAGAGGATCTGCGCGCAATATTCAAGAGATACGCCAGGAAACGCAACATCCTCATCGGTCACTCATACGGGTAAACACTTCAGCTCAATTAAATCAATTTAGCTCAAATGAAATCAAAACTATAGTGACTTTGTTAGCTACCATTGCTAGTTTTGTGGTGAACAATTCCTCTGTGCATGTCATTATGAAAAAAACATTGTTTGCCTAATATAAAATTGAAATCTAATAATGATGTTGGTCTGAGGCATTGGGCGTGGCTAACATACTTAACCACGCCCCTGCAGCTGTCAGTTTTGACAACAAACAGAAATGGTGAGCAGGAGGAGTCTGTAAGGTTGTAATCCGCTTGTTAAGTGTGACGTCACGCGAAGCGGCTTCCGGGTCCAAGCGCTCTATTCAACTGAATGGGGAGACTCATAAAATGGTAATAATAAACGTTTACAAAGCGATTTAATACTTTCGAAAATCACGATCCCAGTATATATGTCCATGCCTAATATCCGATGGCCAGAAAGTCATACATTTTTTTATAAATTGTAAAATTTTTGGTATTTGTTATGCAGCAAGCCCAGAGATTGTTGTGTACACTATGACTTTATGTAAAATTAACTTTAATGTGTGATAGGAACAAAACGTGATCATAAACGAATGATTTCTCCACTCTTGGACCCGGAAACAGTATTACATACGTCACAAACACGTTACCACTTAACAAGTGGATGACTCTCCCCAAACACTTTCCAGATCTTTCTGAATGAAATGCCTTCTTTACTACATCCAATCAGCTCGCAGTAGAAAAACAAGCCACGCCCAATGCTTTCTCATTTAATATTCCTTTTCTCTAAGACCTACACTACAATATGAAAAAAAAAAACTGTCACAGTTTTCGATTCATGTGGACTTTGTTGGGCTGGGGATGTTTTCATCCATTCTGTGGTGATTTTGAGTCTTAATTTGGCCACCATGTTCTCTGTGTTTTAGAAAATGGAATGATTTTTGATGACAAATTTTATTTTGACCCATATTTTAGGAAAATGCTTTAAAAAAAAACTAAAAATAATTAACAATACACTCTGGGCAAATTGACTTTACTTTTGTTTTGTTAGTGGCTGTTTTTGCCCCATAGATTTTTTTGATTGCAAAGCCATGACAGCATATAATCATGCATACTTGATTGTTAGTGGTTTCCCCTATTGGAAAGAGGTACAGTTTGTCATTTTTACTGTTTACCATGAGTTGCAGTACAAAAAAGCTTTATTTCTGGCTTAAAAAGATATGGTTATATGGTTTATAGTGTGTGTGTGTGTGTGTGTGTGTGTGTGTGTGTGTGTGTGTGTGTGTGTGTGTGTGTGTGACTTGTGTACACATACCTTGATATGTTTGAGAAAATAAAAATAAGCCTCTCAGCCTCAGAGTGAAGTTTCATAAACTCATTTCGAGAGGATCACGTGTTATGATTGATCACGGCTGGTCCCACATCACAATCAATGTTAAAACCAATCAGGTGAATCCTAGCCCTCAGTAAATACCCCATTTTGTTTGTTAAAGAACCCCCCCCCCATCCTCCTTTACCAAGGGGAGCTCTCGGGAACTGTCTATGCTATATAACCAGGCGGTTTCTCCGAGCTTAGGGTTCTCTCCCGGGACAGCATGTCAAACCTGCAATCAGGTAATAGCTAAGTGTGAACTCTTGAAACATGTATTTATGCACACACACCATAATCTGCTGTTTTACACCACAGAACTTCACATTAAAAGACATTTTTTTTTTTTTTGCACAGGTCTATCTAAAGGTTAATGCTGCCAACTGATGATCAACAGTGAAGATGTAAAATTGTACCTCTTCCCAACAGGGACAACCACCAACAATCAAGAACGCGTGATCATATGCTGTCATGGCTGTACAATCAAAGAATGTCAATGGGGTGAAAACAGCCCCCAACATAATAAAAATGTAGTCAATTTCCCCAGTGTGTATTGTTGAATTTTTGAAATATTTCAAAGCATTTTTGCAAAATATGTGCCAAAATAAGACTAGTCACCAAAAATCATTCCATTAGCTGAAACCCAGAGAAAGTTGTGGCCAAATAAAGACTTAAAATCACTGGATAAAACATCCCTAAAATCACAAGGGAGAAAACATGCTTAAACTGGAAGCTGTGACGTTTTTTTTTTTTTGTTTTTTTCATATCGTGATGCAGTTCCTAGAGAAACTGAATATTAAATGAGAAAATAGTGGGCGGGGCTATTTTTCTACTGCGAGCTGATTGGCTGTAGTTAAGTAGGCATTTCATTCTGAAAGATCTGGAAAAGGGTTTGTGGAGACTTATTACAATCTAACAGACTCCTCCTCTTCCTCCTAATTGAAGTCAATGGGGCAAAAACAGCCTCTAACATAACAAAAGGGTAGTCAATATGCACAGAAGTATTGTTGAGTTCATGAAAATTCCCAATTTCTTTTTTTTAAATATATATCAAAATACGATTTGTCACCAAAAATCAAGCCAGAGTGGTAAAAAAAAACATCCTCAACAGCACACAAGGGTGAAAACATCTATGAATCGAAAGCTGCAATATTTTTTCATATTGTGATGCAGTTCCTAGAGAAACTGAATATTAAATGAGAAAGTAGTGGGCGTGGCTTGTTTTTTTCTACTGCGAGCTGATTGGATGTATTAAAGTAGGCATGTCATTCTGAAAGATCTGGAAAAGGGTTTAGGGAGAGTTAATACAGCCTAACAGACTCCTCCTCTTCCTCTTAATGGAAGTCATTGGGGCAAAAACAGCCACTAACATAACAAAAGGGAAGTCAATATGCACAGAAGTATTTTTATGAACATTTCCAAAGTATTTTCTGCAAATATGTCAAAAAAAGATTTGTCAGCAAAAATAATTCCATTTGCTAAAACACAGAGGAAGCTGTGGCCAAATTAAGCCTCAAAATCACCATAAAAAAGGGGATGAAAACATCCTCAACAGCATGCAAGGCTTAACTACAACAAAAGTCCTACATATGTTCATACGTTTTTAAAATGAAAGAATTTAAAATGTTAAAACCTTTCAAGGATTTAAGATGCTGATGACTATTAAATAAATGAGTCATAACAGTCTTGTGAAAAGGGTTCATTACTGTTGATGCTGTTTAACACACTCTCTTGTTCCTTTGAAGGGTGTCGTTCTGTACGTTTCTGGCACACGAGTATCCGGAGCAGGTGCATAAAGTGGTGATGATCAACGGTGGCGGTCCGACAGCTCTGGAGCCCAGTCTGTGCTCCATCTTCCAGCTGCCCTCCTGTGTCCTGCACTGCCTGTCGCCCTGCCTCGCCTGGAGCTTCCTCAAGTAAGACTTAATAACACACCTACTCTGATGACTCCTGCAAAAATAACACATTATTTGTTATTATATACAGATGAAGTCAAAATTATTAGATCAAATTTTTCCGAAATGATGTTTAACCGAGTAAGGAATTTTTCACAGTATTTCCTATAATATTTTTTCTTCTAGAGAAAATGATTTTTTGATTTATTTTGGCTAGCATTGTTAAATATATTTAAACCATTTTAAAGTCAATATTATTAGCACCCTAAAGCAATACATTTTTCCAATAGTCTACAGCAGAGGTTCCCAACCTTAGCCTTAGACACCCCTTTTTCCCCCGGAAAATATTGTAAGGCCCCCCTCCACATTTAATGATATTATCGCTCTTATACGTTTGCAGTAATGATGACAAAAAATGTTGTTTTCAAACAAACGGTATGTTTTATATCTATTTATTTCTATATCTAGATATGTTTATGCACAAATAAGAGCCTAATATTTCCCAGTGATGGGTTGCAGCTGGAAGGGCATCCGCTGCGTAAAATATGTGGTGGATAAGTTGGCGGTTCATTCCGCTGTGGCGGCCCCGGTTTAATAAAGGGACTAAGCCGAAACGAAAATGAATTAATAATAGCCTAATGTAAAATATAAAATCAAAACATCAGTAGGCCATTTGTAATTGAAAACGTAAAACTTTGCCCTTTAAATTGACCCTAATTGAAATTCACACAGGTTTATGAGGGAAAAAAAATAATATAGGCTATTACAGTTTACTACTTGCATGTTATTTGTTATGCTCTATCAATTAGTGTGAGGATTGCTGCGAGGCGAATCAGTGAGACTCTGTCTTTTTTGTGGAGGACGAATTACATATTTGCCCATTTTTGGTCAGCCAAGGCAGTGGTCCTCACCCTTTTTTATCACCACGTACCGGTCAACGCTTGACAATTTTACTGCGGGAGGTTGGGGGTATTTCGTAGGTTGCTATGCGACCATCAACCGTTTTCTCAGTGGATGACGAACTGACAAGACATTAGCCCCTTTCACACATACAGACCTTTCCGAAAAATTACCGGTAATTTTCCGGAAAGGTCTGTATGTGTGAAAGGGGTGTGTATGTGTGAACAGGTCCTTTTTGAAAATACCGGTAAATTCGTTCTGGCTATTTTCCGGAAAGAGAAGTTGTAACATTACCGGCAATTTGCCGGAATGCAGCGCTGTTTAAATGCAGAAGGAAGATTGCCGGAAAGAGCGCGTGCTCGTCTAGAACGTGCTGACGTGAGACGCCTGCTTTAGCCAATCAGAACAGTCAGACCCATTCAAGTCCGCGCGGTTTTTGAGAATAAAAGCCCTTGAATATTTTACCAGACATATTTAGCTGCTAGATGTTAGTCAGATAACATTTATATGTTCATCTTAATGCCAACCGTGTAAATAATTATCGATAAGATGCTTATGATAAGCCGTTGTTTGTTCACCTTCAAGCTTTGCGTGTGCCTGTGAAACAGCCCGTGAGCGCCAGCACACACACATTTCATGTACAAATCGACATGCGAAAGTGATTTGCTATGTGTGTTCACCGGAGTTGTTCACAACACTGATCCATCCACAGAGTTTGTAATTTAGTTAAATGTTTACAAATACAAGCGCAGCCGTTTAGAGCTCATTTCTGGTTAATGACGTCAGAATTTACCGCTATTTTGGAATGGATGTGTGAATACTCTTTTCTGGAAAAATTCCGTAACGTCCTCGTTTGTGTGAACAGCGCTTTTTTGAATTTACCGGTAAAGTCATTCAGGAAATTTTCCATATATTTATCGTTATCACTGTGAAAGGGGCTATTGCTGTGACTCTCTGATACAAGTTTTATTCATGGAGAAAAGTACAAAGGGCTGCAGTGTTTGTGTGTCCTAGGTTTGTCTGAGAAAATGAGTCTTACCCTAATGTGAATATTCCATACAAGCTGAAGCTGATCGGTCATTTCTTGTCACATGACTCGCGGTGCGCTTTTGGCCCAGGGTTCATTGGTGCGAGCGTGTCATGCCGCTTGTGCGCGCAAGCCGTGCACCTCCATTGGAAACAACTTGTGCAAACTCTAGAAATAAGCAATATGCAAACGCCCCCTAAAAGGCCGCCATCATTTGCAATCTCCATCAGTTGATCTTCTTGCACAGCCATGGTGGATTCACCTGATTTGTTGACAAATGGGTTGCAGATCCATTCCTTAGCAATTCGCGGGTAGTTCACTGGGCCTTTTTCCCTTAACAAAGAAACTTTCCAAAGACGTCTGTTTCTTACTCATTTTGCTGCTTGTGGGTTAAATTTGGGTGCTCCAGTGACCAAGGCATAATCGAGAGAATACAGTCATTTTTCAAAATAAAAGACTTTTCAAAATAAAAGGTCGTTCAGACTCAGATAATAAATAAAACGGAAATAATTAATGATTTCTTGTGCGGTCCGGTACCAATTGATCCACGGACCACTGAGCTAGGGGATAATAAACTAAGACAACATAATCATTCTCCTAATTGTCCACTGCTAAGATTTTTTTTTTTTAATATGACGCGACCCCCCACAAAGCTCGCTGAGGCCTCCTTGTGGACCGCGACCCTCCTGTTGGGCACTGCTGGTCTACAGAACAAGCCATCAATAAACAATGCCTTGCCTAATTACTCTAACCTGCCTAATTAACCTAGTTAAGCCTTTAAATGTCACTTTAAGCTAGCATCTTGAAAAATATATAGTCAAATACTTTGTACTGTCATCATGACAAAGATAAAATAAATCAGTTATTAGAGATGAGTTATTAAAACTATTATGTTTAGAAATGTGTTGAAAAGGTTTCCATTGGAGAACAAATAAACAAACGTGTCTTCTCTTCTGTTTATCCCCCCAGGGCTGGTTTCGCCAGGCAGGGAGCGAAAGAAAAGCAGCTTCTGAAGGAAGGAAATGCCTTTAACGTGTCTCCATTTGTGCTGCGAGCGATGATGAGCGGTCAGTACTGGCCGGAGGGCGACGAGGTTTATCATGCTGAGCTCACCGTCCCCATACTGCTGGTGCACGGCATGTATGACAAGTTTGTGCCAATCGACGAGGATCAGCGCATGGCAGAGGTTTGCTCACATTTTCACTGAGCACATTAGAATCTGTAAAAATCCTTGCTTTTTGTTTCTGTGTTTTCTGTTTATCAGTATTGCTCCATAGTTTTACACTGTCACCTTATTATGCTATTGCCCGTATTATACCTCATTCACACTAGCAGCGACTTTGTAGCTGCCTGTCGCTCTGGGTGGTAATTGAAATCATTAGTGGGCGTTCCCACCTTGAGGTTGCTTTGGTAACGTTTATGGTGATATTTACGGAGAGCGAATGAGTTTACATGCCGCAGAAAGTAAACGTTGTTCAGAGAAAACACTAAATATAGACAAGGCGAGTTTATTTCTATAGCACATTTTATACACAATTGTTATTCGAAGTGCTTTACATAAACAAGAAGAAAAGAAAAAAAAAACAATTATAAAAAAGATAAAAACGGATTCAAATGTGTCAAACAGGTTATAAAAGAATGAAAAAGAAAAGAAAGACATAATAGTGTGATCTGTGGGACGTAGCACAGTGCTCATTCAGTAAAGGCACAGCTAAACAGATGCGTTTTCAGTCTTGATTTGAATGTCCCCAAGGTTGGAGCACATCTGATTTTTTTTGGAAGCTGATTCCTGCAGTAGGGGGCGCTGTTAGTAGCTGAAGGCAGATTCACCCTGCTTTGACTGAACTCTTGGAATTTCCAGTTTATATGATCCTAAAGATCTGAGTGATCTGTTTGGTTTGTATTCAGTGAGCATATATTTAATGTAGTGAAGTCCTAGGTCATTTAGTACGGAGACCCGGAAGAGACGAGACGGTGGAGAAAAAAAATGGGTGGAAGAAAAAAAAACAGAGTGATAGGTAAACATATTTTTGAAAGTTTTTGCGTTCCCTCGCAAAGTTGTTTTGTGTTATCTCGCAAATATGTTTTTTTTTCGAAGTTTCGGCAAACATTTCACTTCCAGATCAGCTGTACACGCCATTTAAAGAGCAGCTAAAGTGCAGAACAATTTGGGATTTGGGTGTGTTTAAACAGACAAATACACTTAATATATAAACATGCCGGACGTCCTGTGTGTTTTATTTCAAACACAACTAATTTCCTCTTAAATGAGCACAAACGGTTAAAGTATGCTTTTGTTATTTTTCAGTGGTAAGTGACAGATCGGTTATCAAACAAAACAAAACAAGAGATTCATTTGCTGCTCTTCAATTGTTTTTTGATAACAGAGGTGTCACTTTAAATGGCGTGTACAGCTGGGATCTGGGATCAGTTTATCATACTAATAATAATAATTATAACCGGTTATTATGTACTGACATTATTTATCTCATAATTCTTCCTCTCTTCTCGGCTGTTTTACAGCGATACTTAAAGATTTTGTCTGAAATAGTAGGTCTGTACAAATCTTTATGACCTGTGATCAGGGCCGGCGCTCCCATAGAGGCGACCTAGGCAGCCACCTAGGGTGGCAGAATAGAGAGGGCGGCGTCCCCGAAACTACCCTCGCCACCCGCGCCCTCATCCGCGTCTAGGATGGCAGAATAGAGAGAGCGGCTTCCCGAAACTATCCTCGCCACCCGCGCCCACAATTATATCCACGTCTAGGGTGGCAGAATATAGAGAGCGGCTTCCCCGAAACTACCCTCGCCACCCGCGCCTCAGTTATATCCGCGTCTATCGCAGCAGAATAGAGAGGGTGGCGTCCCCTAAACTACCCTCACCACCCGCGCCTCAGTTATAGCCGCCTCTAGGGCGGCAGAATATACCGCCTGAACCTGTCTGACTTCGACACAACTTCGGCTGATTGGATAAGCTGATTGCCTTTCTAATATTATCGATTTTATCAGAACCAGAGAGTGGGACCATAAAATGAAATTCATTCTTTTGTTTCTGGGATAAAATGTAAGTAGATGATTGTGAGATTGAGCTGTAGTCTTGCAGACTGCAGTTAGTGATTGTGTACAGTGTGATGCGTCTCTCACTCATCATAATGACTCTCCTCTTCAACAAACACACAGCTCTGTGTCTGTGCTGCATTACGTGTGTGTGTTCTTCAGTCAAACACTGCCGTCTCTGTGCACTGCTGGACTTCCAGGGACAGTCACAACACTGCTAAAACACACCTCAGATCTGCTTCTGCAAAACAGCAATAGTTTACAATGTGCAGTAACTTTTTGTTAGAAAAAAAAGCTTTAAAAGATACCAAAACTTAAATATTTTACATGATGATTCATTCAAATAATAAAACAACTATTACTATAGAAAATTAATATAGAGTTCTTTATTTAATGTAAAGTAATATTATATAAAAATGGAAAATGGTTTTAATGTTATTTTGTTTATTTTTTTATTTTATATTATAGTATATATATATATATATATATATATATTTTTTAAGATATTTGAATATTATATATTTATTTATATTAAATATGTAATATTAAACAAAATATTTTGTTTATATATATATATATATATATAGTTAAGTTATGTTTCTGAAAGAAACTTATAAATAAAATGTAAAAATTATGTAATTAAATGCATGTTAAAATATCAAATTAATAAATAACTTTATATATTAAATGTAACATAAGATAACTTTAAAATATACCTTTTACTTGCTTTATATTTATTTTCCTTTAATTTGTGGATAATCTGGATTGTAAACCAATACATATACTCTATATTTGCTCTGTATACATTAAGAATTAAGGCAATTTATTTATTGTTAATTACTATATTTTATTTTCTTGTTCAACTAAACCCATAAAGGAAATAACAAAATTTATAATGTGAAAACAGAAAGAAAAATACATCATAAAATATATTGTAGCACAATTTTAATTTTAAATATTTAAATATTTAGTTTTTGATTCATAATATATTTTCAATTTTCATTTGAACAAAAATGTATTATATATTAAGCTTTTGATACATATATACAATACTCAGTTTAAGTCAGAATTACCCCCCCCCCATAATAATATAATATAAATATGTAATAAAATATAAAAATACAATACTCTATTAAGAAATAAATTGTTTGTATTTGAGATCCTCCTGTTTGCGTTTCTATTTTCGGTTCCTAAAATATGCATTTTCATAAATAGTACAGCAATTTTCCTCTAAAAGAAATGTCCATTATATATTAATCTTTTGTTTTATAATATACAGTGGGGAAAATAAGTATTTAACACGTCACCATTTTTCTCAGAAAATATATTTCTAAAGGTGCTGTTGACTTGAAATTTTCATATATGCAAAAAAAAAAAAAAAAAACTAATTAGTTTACAAATAAAGTTATGCGTGATATAATTAAATGACTCAGGGAAAACGTATTGAACACATGAAGAAAGGGAGATGCAGAAAGACATGGAAAGCCCAGACAGCAGCTGAAATCTCAGTAGCTCTTCAGCAACCCTCTGCCCTTTCTCAGTGTAAATAAATATCAGCTGCTTCAGTCCAACATCTACATTAGCAAGAGGATGAAGATGAAACCAGGGTGGACATTTCAGCAAGACAATGATCCAAAACACAGGAGACTCTCAAATGCTTTCAGAGAAAGAAAAGCAAGCTTTAGAATGGCCTAGCCTGACTCGAATAAATATAAAATACAATTTACAGCTCAGATTTGCTAGATAAGACTCACAGAAGCATGAAGATTTTGACTCTGTTGAAGTCACACCTGAGCAATGCATGTGACTTCATTCTCCATACGAGAGGCGTCTTTAAGGTGCAGCACCAAAAAAGCCTTTTATATAAAGTATTAAATACATTTCAGTAGATAATAGTTTCTCCTTCTGTCATTTCATTGTTATTACACAATTCTTTTTCAGATTGTTTTAGTTTAGTTTCATTTTTATGTTTGTGTTGTTTGGGTTTTTACCAAAATCTGCTTTAATTCCAAGTCAATAGCTCCTTTAGAAATATTATTCCCAGGAAAAAAACAACATGTTCAATGAAATATTTCAAATACATATCATTTTTGACTATTAATCGTACAAAATAAAACTTAAAATACCTTATTATGATTTCAGATCCTCCTGTTTGCGTTCCTGAAAGTGATCGAGGAGGGCAGCCACATGGTAATGATGGAGTGTCCTGAAACCGTGAACACACTCCTACACGAGTTCTTCCTCTGGGAGCCCGACATCTCCAAAAAAGAAACCACTAAAAAGATCACAGCGGACCACAACACAGCCGACGACACCACAGCCGTCCAGACTCTCAAAATCAACAAACCCTTAAACAAGTAACCTGAAGATCGACCACTTTTTGGGGTTTTACAATTCAGAAAGCTGAAGCTTGGCTGAGAGAGCTGGTTTTTGGTCAGAAAGGCGCAGCAGGAGTCCAGACGGCTCAGAAAGCGTTCTCTGCGTGAGAATTAGCGATGAGGAAAAACAAGCAATGATGGTGGTTCATGCATCAACTACGCCTTCGTTTCTCGATGCTACCTTTGGACTAATGCCTTTCCTTCTTGTGCTGTTCAGACTCTCCGTCCAGAGGAGCGAATCGAGATGAGATTGAACTACGTGAGGAAGAGAGAACACGCACTGAGGTTACTTTCAAAAATACATGATCATACGTATGTGTGTGTCGATTCAACAGGAGATGGCATGGTATATACTGTAGTATGACAAAATTATTTAACCTTCTGTGAAATTTGTATTCTTTTTTTACACACAACCCTCCTGTGAACTTCTTTTTCAATTATTTCCCAAATGATGTTTAACGGAGCAAGGAAATTTTCACAGTATTTCCTATAATATTTTTTCTTCTGGAGAAAGACCTATTTGTTTTATTTCGGCTAGAATGAAAGCAGTTTTATTTATTTTTAAAACCATTTTAAGGTCAATATTATTAGCCCCCTTAACCTATATTTGTTTTTTCGATTGTCTACCACTGTTATACAATGACTTGCCTAGTTACCCTAACCTAGTTAAGCCTTTAAATGTCACTTTAAGGTAAATACTAGTATCTCTAAAAATATCTAGTCAAATATTATGCACTGTCATCATGGCAAAAATAAATTAAATTAGTTATTAAAACTATTATGTTTATAAGTGAAAAAATATACAAGGGGGGCGAATAATTCAATTATTAGTATATTGTCCAAGTGCTGTTAACAGATAATAAATTAATCTGAACTTTATTTGACATTATTTAAGAAAGTTTACAAAAAAAGTGTCGGTAATCGACTACTTTGAGTTACAATTCATGCTATTCACTAGTGGCTTATTACCTGCCTCATATTGCTATATTAACTGTTTATTAGTAGCTATAAAGTATGATGTTATTCTACATCCCAATTCCTACCCAACACTTAAACCAAACCTTATTACAGTAACCAGGCCCGGATTGGCTAATCGGGAGGACCGGGAGAATTCCCGGTGGGCCGGTCCGTTTTTTGGCCATGGGGGCCGGTGACCCTGGCTCCAGAATCTGTTGCTCTCAGCAGTCACACTTTTTAAATTAATTTATTTACTTACTTGACTACAGTCTTCTTATTCATTATTTTACCGCAGCTCTGCTCTTTTTATATATAACCAGCCTGCAGGTTAATGATGATATTACTCAGATGAAAAATTTCTTCATATACAACTGTTGTGGTTCAGTGGTTAGCACGTTACATTATGACGCCGCCGACCCGGGTTTGATCCTCGTCTGAGTATGTTTTCTTTTTTTTATTTTTATTGTTAAGACATATAATACTGTTAGGGTTTTTGAACATTAAAAGTTCTAAAGCAGCTGTTTTCTCAAAAAAAATAAAAATAAAGACGTGATAGTGTAATTAGAAACTGAATTGGAAATGACCTTATTTTAATATAGTCAGTCGTGAACTGAGGTGGGCCGGTCTGAGGCTTGAAACTCCAGGGCTGAAAAAGAGTCCCACTCCGGCCCTGACAGTAACTGTTAACAAGCAGTTTATTGAGCTAATAGTCTTTTACATGGTTTCCGCTACACTCATTCTTCCATGGCGGGGCGTCACGCCAAAAGTGATCCCGCCATAGCTACATTACAGCTTTTAATTCAAAATATTCAGTCGTGGGTTTTTTTAATAGCGGATGATAATCACACCAAACGTATTAAAGGTAAGGGAATTATAACAGCGTGAACCTTTCTGTAACTGTAGTAGTGCTGTGCGCTGTTTGTTTAACCCTTTAAGGTTACGTGCTGACTGACTGGCTGACTGACAGAGGCTAGCAAACTCGACATATAGCCGCTTCACTTCAGGACTTCAGGACGCATTAATACCGCTCTGTAGGTCTATTAGAGACATCTATAAATATTCCTAGCAAATCTAATAAATGTTGGAGACATACTCGTTACATAAACGCACTAAATCGCACTTCAGCAGTGTTTATTTGAGAGCGCACAAGAAGATCTGCGATTGAGCAGCGTATATTTGAGGGGGCGTGCAAGACGTTTTGTGGACGAGCAGATAAAATCGGAAGCAAAGAGATTCGCATGCTCGTAGGGTATTACATAAATACGATCTCGACTTGTAATACTGACCACACAACATTTGTTTATGAAATAACACCACAGGTAGTTAGTAGATCTGTGTTAAAAAGGCCTGCCGCCACAGCTGGAACAAATCCTAGAGGAAATACTGTTATATATTATTCTTATAAATAGTTAATTGTTTTTAATAGCATGAATTGGGACTTAAAATTAAGTGTTAGACCTTAAAGTAAAACTAAAAAAAAAAATCCTTATCAAAAATAATTAAAAAACACAAATGCCTAGGCTTATTTATATCATGATCAGCTCTGTTGAAAATACAGAAGAGCTGATGTGTAAAGCAAGAGTAAAAATAATTGTATACAATACAAATGCACAATTCAAATCACAATAAAAACGCCATAATCCATCATACAAACTAACTAGAATCATCAAACAACCACCTTTTAAAAAAATTCCCCAAGTCTTTTATTGCTTTAAATGATTTTGGTAATTTATTCTACATAATTGCACTGGTACTGTATATAAAAACATTCATTCATTCATTCATTCATTCTTCCTTCACATTAGTCCCTTTATTTATCAGGGGTTGCCACAGCGGAATGAACCGCCAACTATTCCAGCATATGTTTTACGCAGCGGATGCCCTTCCAGCTGCATCCCACCCATACACTCTCACATTCACACACACACACACACACACACACACACACACACACACACACACACACACACACACACACACACACACACACACACACACACACACACACACACACACTACGGTCAATTACCTTCATCCACACCTACAGTATAGTGCATGTGTTTGGACTGTAGGGTAAACCAGAGCACCCGGAGGAAACCCACACCAACAATGGGGTGAACATTCAAGCTCCACACAGAAAATCCAACTGACCCAGCCGGGACTCAAACCAGTGACCTTTGTGCTGTGAGGCGACAGTGCTAACAATTCCACCCCATAGTATTTGTTATATATGTATATACCATAAATAACTTGGAGTCTCTCCATTTGCAAATACTTTATTAAAAAGCTTGGAGAAAAAACACATTATTTAATTTTTTTTTTTTGCGCCATACCCAATTAAAAAAACACACACACAAACACTCACCGTTGACATTCCCAAAATCTCTATGAATTAATATTCCCTATTATATGTTTTTCTTTTTATGAAGATTCAAATGATTTGTTTTAGATTGGATGAAAGAAAATCTTTTTATTTACAGCACTGTCACCTCACAGCAAGAAGGTCGCTGGTTCGAGACCCGACCAGTTGGCATTTCTGTGTGGAGTTTGCATGTTCTCCCTGTGTTGGTGTTGATGCGAGTTTCCTCCGGGTCCTCCAGTTTCCCCCATAGTCCAAACACATGAGTTATATTTGAATTGAATAAACTAAATTGGCCATAGTGAATGAGGGTGCATGGGTGTTTCCTAGTACTAGGTTGCAGCTGGAAGGAAATCCCCTGTGTAAAACATATGTTGGATAAGTTGGCGGTTTAAGCCGAAGGCAAATGAACAAATTAATGAAACATTTTTTTTTATCTGCTATGGTCAATATTATTAACCCCCTTAAGTAGTATATTTAAAAAAAAATTGTCTACAGAACAAACCACTGTTGTCCAATGACTTGCCTAATTACTCTAACTTTAACCCTTTACATTTCACTTTAATTTAAATACTAATATCTTGCAAAATAATATGTACTCTAATGCCATCATGGCAAAGACAAAATAAATTAGATATTTAAACTATCATGTTCAAAAATATGTAAAATAAATAAATAAATAAATAATCTGTTAAACAGCACTTGGGGAAATGTTTGAAAAATTATGAATTTCACAGGAGGGCTAATATTTTTGTCTTCTACTGTACACTCAGAACGATTGTGATTTCAAGTGAATAATACACAGGGATTGATGCTGGGTTGCATTCACGCTGATTTACTGGTACTGTTAACTGGTTCTGACATTTATTAACTGGTACTAACATTGAAATCAACACATTTAACATGTATAAACCCAAAGCAGTGTTTAAATAACGCAAACGCAGAATCAGATGTATGAAACACTGCTTTGCTAAAGCAAGACACTGCAGGCAAAAAACAATGCAGAGGGCAATTTCAGATTTTTTGCTTTTGATAAAGTATTTAAAGTCTGTAATCTTAAGAAAATATCTGAAATTCACTTGTGTTTCCTTTGTCACGCTAGATTTCAGTTACGATACACATTTTATAGTCTGCTTCTTTCGTTGATTTTTTTTCACCCATACTGAACCAGAGAAAATAAGTATTAAACACGTCATGTTTTTTTTTCCTGGGCATAATATTTCTAAAGGAGCTGCTGAAGCAGATTGTGTTAAAAACCCAAACAACACAAACATAAGAATAAAATACATGTGTACAGTATGCTAATCAGCCCATATTTAAAACA
>NC_141022.1:57465000-57525000 GCF_052040795.2 Danio rerio | reverse complement strand
TTCTAGAATGATTATCTTATCAAAATATCTATATTTCAATAATTTGGAGCAAATATGTTTTTTTTTATCCCTGCTTAAAAATCCAGCTTAAACCAGCCTAGGCTGGTTGGCTGGTTTTAGCTGGTTGACCAGCCTGGTTTTAGAGGGGTTTTGGCCATTTCCAGGCTGGTTTCCAGCCATTTCCAGCCTGGTCTTAGCTGGTCAGGCTGGAAAATGCCCAGCCAAATCCAACTTAAACCGGCTTGACCAGCCTGGTTTAAGCTGGATATAGCTGGTTTTGGCTGGACTCCCAGCTTGGCTAGGCTAGTCAAACTGGTTTTAGCTGGTCATCTCCCAGCCTGACCAGCTAAGACCAGGCTGGAAATGGCTGGAAACCAGCCTGGAAGTGGCCAAAACCCCTCTAAAACCAGCCTGGTCGACCAGCTAAAACCAGCCAACCAGCCTAGGCTGGTTTAAGCTGGATTTTTCAGCAGGGATTGGAAGTAGAAATACAGCAGAAAGTAACATTTACCCTAGTTTCTCTGAATAATGCCAACTTAGTCGGACTACTTGTTCTTCCGCCTGCAAAGTCATGTGCGTAATATGGCACTGTACAACTGCAGCTCATACTAGCTAGCCACTCAGTCCGCAGGCCTGACACATGCAAAGTTATGTGTGGAGCTACTTCACTTCCATAAACTGAAGCGATGCGGTTTGTGACACGTGTAACAAAACAGTGAGGTACTGTGGTAAGACTACAAACCTAATCAAACATCTACATAGAAATCACAAGACAGAATGACAACGACATGACTAGGTGGTCAGAAGAGGAAGAAAGAAAGAGGTACAGGTGCTGCTAGGGAGAGACAGACTTCGCTATCAGAGTCCTTAGGTGCAGAGGGAGAAAATGCATCTATGTGGCTGTATTGGTGTAATGATGACTCTGAGGAATGAGGATCCATTCATGAGCTTTTATTAACACACAGTAGAGCAACACAGAGAGTAGAATAGCCAAGGACAAGCAGCATGAACTCAAGATCTGTAAAACAGGCTTTGGTCAGGGCAGGCAGCTTACAGTCAGAAACGGTGAGACAGACATTGGTCAGGGCAGGCAGCTTACCGTCAGGAATGATGATACAGGCATTGGTCAGTTAACAATCAGAAAACGGGCAGGCAGGCAATCGGTAACCGAGAGGGAATCAGAAGGTGTAGGAAATGCTCAGAAATGTTTGGTAGCAAAACAAAACTGCGCACTGAGTACTTGAACTGAGCTGGTGTTTAAGCACCTTGCTAATAGACACCAGGTGCCGCGTAATCAGTGCCAGGCACCATAGATATATACACAGGATTTTGCATAGGGCCCTGAGCATGTGTCAATAGCGCCGCCACATTGGTACAGTGCTCCCAGGACAAATGTCATTCAACCGCACTAGTCAAGACAGTGTTATTACGTGAAGATGCGGGACTTTAGCGCTGTCTACGGGTGTAGTAACGAGCAAACAAAGAAAACAAAGCACAAAGGCAGAACATTTCATAGGTAATATTAAGTTTTTTACGTTTTTGTATGTTCTGAACTTTTGTGCTAAACAGGTAACGTTATTGATGATAACAGTCACTTACTGCATTCACTATAAGTCAAAGTAGCTCCAACTCGCACTAAATACTCGGCTTATGCTAGTTTTGCTGAATAAAATCAGCAAACAACGCAAAATAAATATGACAACGGGATGCTGGAGTGCCAGAAACTTGGATTATTGTCGGCTAGTGAACGAGTCGTTCATAACGGAGATTCATTCACAAACGAATCGCTCTCTCCGTCAGTATGAGAAGTGAAAGCAGGAGAGGAGGTGTGTTTCAGGACATGATCAGATCAAATTTAACAGGGAGGGTGAATAGTACATTTCTGTACACACAAACACAAGCTTTTTGTCAGGAATGCCCGTGCGGTCACTGATCCATCAATGTAGAAAAGTGATGTAAAATGATCATTTTCGTAATTAAAAGAAAAATTGCATGCTAACATCCAGGAAAACTCCCGATCAAAGATTTATGTGTATATGTGTATATCTCTGGCTTTGGATGGCCACAGTCCTCCACTGTACCTTGGTCCCGCAATGGAGCGCTACCCTGTAGTAAAATGGCGGCTCTATTGACGCATTCCTTCCAATAAACAATAACAGGGTAGGCGACATCTAGTGTATATATCTATGGCCAGGCACGTGACTAATATTCAGGAGATGAGGGCCTCTGCTGGTTGGTGAGGGGATATGCTCATGAATGTATGTTCATGGTAACCGGATTAACATGTCACTAAATGTATAAGTGTGAATGTTTTTTTTTTTTTTTAAGATGTTCAGGCAGGCGTTTTAAGACATACATGCTCAGATGCTGTCAATATGCATGTTGTTTTTTGTATAATTCTTCATCAATAAACAGGAAGAGCCCGTAATATGGCTCGTATTCAGTATAAAGTGACACCTGTAAGTATACTTGTTACTTTAATTTCCCAAACAGTCATTTTTAGGCAGTATCGGAATCAAATCAGTATCACCGAAACTCGCCTTCATTTTACTTGGTATCGGATCTGATAGGAAATCACTTGTATTGCACATCACTAGTCAAAAGCCACATAAAGGTGAGCAAATAGTGAGCTAAATTTCCTTTTTGGAGCATCCAATGCCCTAAGAGTTATTCAAAGAGACTATCAAAAGAAAAATTGGAAAATAATTTGATCCAATTTCCCAGTACTGGGTTGCAGCTGGAAGGGCATCTGCTGTGCAAAACATAGGCTGGAATAGTTGGAGGTTCATTCCGCTGTTGTGACCTCTGATAAATCAGACTAAGATAAAAGAAAGTTAATGAATGAATTAATCAATTTAATGCAAACATTTTGTTCATGGACTTCTAAAGATCATATAAAAAAACATTTTAATTTAATGTCCGTTTAAAACCCATCAAAGATTGACTTAATGCATAGTCAAAATGCTTGGAGGGTCATGATATACTTGTCAACATTTCTATAACTGTGTATGTTCACCCAAAAATGATAAATATAACCAAAAAAAATGATTGATCTGATTGGTCAAAAAAGTTGCAATTACATAAACAACCACTAGATGGAGGTAAAGATTGAGACTAAACGTTCCTCAACACTTTGCTTGATAACAGAGTTAAATAAGCATTAAATAACAGCACTACTCTAACCGAAGTATAACGCATTGGTTATATAGTTATATTGGAAATAATATTTCCCACAATCAGGCTCATAAATTATTACCGTCTCCAAAAAAAGCACTTGTGTTTGGTTATAAACACACACATGCACATTTGAGAGTAGTTCTCAGGAAGCCCTGAATCAAAGAAAATGGCCAAATATTTACACTGCGCCGTGAAAAGCAGTTCACAAAGCTGTCATAATAATCACATGACTTGCGGGTCACATGACAGTCCCACCCTGTGTGTATATTTTCATAAAAGCTTTAAATTGGTGTGTAGTCTGCCTGTCTGAGGAGCTAAATGTGATATGAATGTATGAAGGAGATTTACATTCATACACCGCTAAAAATGCTTTTCTTCGAGTTTTCATCTTGTTTCTAGTCCAAATCTCTCAAAATTCTTAAAAATCAAGAAGCATTTTGTAAACAAGCAAAAATGTAGTGTCTTGTTTTAAGAAATAATATGCCAAAACTGAGGTTGTCAAGCAAAATACACTCACCGGCCACCTTATTAGGTATACCTGTCTAACTGCTTGTTAACGCAAATTTCTAATCAGCCAATCACATGGCAGCAACTCAATGCATTTAGGCATGTAGACATGGTCAAGACGATCTGCTGCAGTTTAAACCGAGCATCAGAATGGGGAAGAAAGGGGATTTAAGTGACTTTAAACGTGGCATGGTTGTTGGCGCTGAATATTTCAGAAAGAGCTGCAGAAGACCACACCGGGTGTCATTCATATCAGCTAAGAAGAGGAAACTGAGGCTACAATTCACACAGACTCAGCAAAATTGGACAATAGAAGATTGGAGAAACGCTGCCTGGTCTGATGAGTCATGATTTCTGCGGCGACATTCAGATGGTCGGGTCAGAAATTGGAATCAACATCATGAAAGCATGGATCCATCCTGCCTTGTATTAACTGTTCAGACTGCTGGCGGTGGTGTAATGGGGTGGGGGATATTTTCTTGGGACACTTTGGGCCCAATAGAACTAATTAAGCATTGTGTCAATGCAACAGCCTACCTGAGTACTGTTGCTGACAATGTTCATCCCTTTATGACCACAGTGTACTCTTCTGATGGCTACTTCCAGCAGGATAACGAGCCATGTCATAAAGCGCAAACTAGAGGTCTGCATTCCCGCGGGCGCCGCAGGACCCAACCAGATTTCTGCGGCGCGGGAATAAATTTCCAAATAAATCGCGGGAGCGGTCGGTAACGGGTTTAATTTGGAACGGGAGCGGGCTGTCTAGAAATATCGCGGATATTGCTATGCGAATGAGAGAGAGAGAGAGAGAGAGAGAGCGAGAGCTTTGCCTGTGTGTGTGCTTGGTGCTTGTGTGTGTGTATGTTAGTGCGCGCGCGAATGAGATAGAGAGAGAGAGCTTTCCCAGATAGCAAAATACATTCGGGCCAGTTCCGGCTAGATTCTCGCATGCCGGAGACTTACCACACAGCCTGGCTCCGGCTGCCGGACTCCAGATGCTTGTGGACTCACTGCCCGATTCCGGCCCGAATCAATCGGGCCAGATGCGGCGGCCGTAAGCGAGACAACACTGCCGCATCCGCACCAGAATCAGCCCGAGAGTAATGTACGCTGCGGCCCGGAGCTGGCGCGACTCAGTATTTATATACCTTATATAAAACCTTTTTGTATTACATTGGTACTTGATACATGGTATTACAAGCCTTTGAGTTGATATAACAGCAAACGCCTGTGTGTCTGCTTGTGTGTGTGTTAGTGCGCGCGCGTATGAGAGAGATTTGTCTGTGTGTGTGTGCTTGGTGCTGTGTGTGTGTTTATAGCTTGGCTTTCTGTACTGTATAGCTGGGGGATTTTCGTTTTTGTTCTCCCCCGCTCTTTAGCGGGATCGGGCGCGGTGGGCAGAAACAGGGGCGGGTCGGGCCGGGCAGCGGGACAATAAATTCTTAATATAAGCGGGAGCGGTCGGGCTAAAACCTGGCGGGTGCGGGCGGGAGCGGGATTCAAAATTTAGATCTCTAGCGCAAACCATTTTAGACTAATTTCTTGATCATGTCAATGAGTTCACTGTACTCAAATGGCCTCCACAGTCACCAGACCTCAATCCAATAGAGCACGTTTGAGATGTGGTGGAACGGGAGATTCGCATCATGGATGTGCAGCCAACAAATCTACAGCAACTGCGTGATGCTACTATGTCAATATAGAGCAAAATCTCTGAGGAATATTTCCGGTACCTTTTTACGTCTATGCCAAGAAGGATTAAGGCAGTTCTGAAGTACTAGTGCTAGTAAGGTGTACCTAATAAAGTGGCCGGTGAATGTAATACACTAATGGGGTACACAGAATAACCTTTTTTTTTTTTTTGTGACATACGATTACTGTATTTTGCTTTTTGTTTTTTAAGTAAAATAAGTCACTTCATTTTGACATTTTTAAAAACAAGACAATAAGTTTCGCTTGTCTAGAAAATGCTTCTTGATTTAAGAACTTTTAGGTATTTGGCCTAAAAACAAGACAACACATCCAAGTAAGAAAAGCATTTTTTTGCAGTGTACAGTATTTCAGTGTGGTTTAAATGACATGGAATGAGGTTTTGGAGAATATAATTCACAAACATGCGGGTCCTAACTTAAAGAGAGGAATCATTTTCTCCATGAGGCTGTGGTCTGAATCACCGTAATTGGTTGCATGATTTGACGAGACATGTTTATAACATCTGGTTATTTTGAAAATACTTCTGGCAATTAACAAATACATAATTATAACAACCCTGCCATTGGAAATCCATGTAAAGATCATGCAAACCGCTGGAACGGGAGGAAAAAGGAGGATGGTGAAATCGAAACGCATTCATTTGTTGAGCTTAAAATATATTTTAAACAATCAGCTGAAGGGATGTATGGAAATCATTTTTTTTTAAAGGTGAGTGGTTGTAAACATTTTATTTGGGCTGAATTTAAACAAATCAAGTTGAGCAGTACTAAATTTAGGCGACACGATGGTTCAGTGGGTTAGCACTGTCGCCTCACAGCAAGAAGGTCCCTGGTTGGAGTCACAGCTGGGCCGGTTTTGTGTGGAGTTTGCATGTTCTCTTTTCTCCGGGTGCTCATCTTCATTAGTTTTTCATCTGTAAACTCAATCCAGCTCTGTAATCCATCACGATACATCAGCGTGACTCTGCACAACACATTAATTCTGCAGCACATCAGAAATACTTGGGCAGCAGTTTTAGTTTGGGGAAGAACAATCCCATCAGTCTACACCACTGATTTCACCCATAATAAAATCTGCTAAATAAAGTCTTCAGCAAACGCACACAGACACACACACACACACACACACACACACATCTGGATGTCATTCCTTTGGCGTTCCTTCATATCTTTCGCTGAATGGCTTTTGTCCGCTGTAGTTTTGTTTTAGTTATTCAACTGGCGGCAGATAAAAAGAAAAATCAGATCTGGATGTTTTATGCTTTATTTGAAGTGTAAGAAACTCATAAAAACTCTCAGGCATTAAAAGTTATTTTATAATAAACGTCTCTTCATTTAATCCATAACAACAAATGAGTGACTGGGGCTAATTTGTCCACAGACTAAAATCGATTGAACTTCTATAAGAAAGAAAGAGAATGAAAAGGGAACAAATACTTTAAGACTATTTTTTTTATTTTTAAAAGTAGAAAGCAAACCACACTGTATTTTTTTTTATTCTGGGTTGTAAAATAAAAGATTATTGGCTCTCTCCCGTTTGCAAGGCGAGAGGGGAGTTTGTGTTTTTTTTTTTTTTTTTAGTTGAATAGAAATAATTTTCCATTCATATTAGCAAATATTTGAAAAAAAACCATTTTGCATTTTGTGATTTTTTTCCTCATATGTATAAAAGACTATTTTCCATTCATATATTTCATCATTGAAGATTTCTTAAAAATTGAGTAAAAATCTCGCCTTGTCAAGTTCTCATGAACCCAATCTCCTGCCTCGTCTAGTGGAGTAAGGGTGCTTTCACACCTGTGGATCAATTCTTTTGTTCGAAACAGGGATTAAAATTGTTACAATGTTGCACTTTGTGTGTAGCACCACCTTATTCAGCCAATCTCGGACCGATTGTTTTGGCTTGGATCCCAGTGCAATTGTGAGATTCACATGTGCAAAACGAACCTCGCTAACTGGGGAAGTGCCAGGTTCCGAAACAAAAGTTAGGTGTGAAAGCACCCGAAGTGTCTCGTCACACCTAGTAAAATGTACTATTGGTTTCTGAACTTCTTTTTGTAATTTTTCTTCATTGCAGTCAGTATTTTTAACGTTTCAAAATAAAAACCAAAACGAAAATGTAAAATAAAAGATTATTGGAGTGTGTTTATGAGTATAAACCTCAGACTTATATACTGAGGTATATACAGACTTTATACTTAATTTTCCATTTCACACTGAGCTGATGATTGATTATAAAGCTTGTTTGGCGTGCTGTCCCGGGAGAGAGCCCTGAGCTCATTAGATCCTTGAGCCCGGGGCTCTCACCCGTTTGCAAGGCGAGAGGGGAGTTTGAGCTCAAGTAGATCTCGAGAACTCCCCTACTGTAGTAGATAATGAACAGATAGTGATTGCTCTTAAGAGAGAACTACTTACTAGAAGCATGTCTATGGTGGCGATTTGGATTAGTCAATTAACTTAAGTTGCATGTTTTTGAATGGAGGGAGGAAACCGGGGAACCCGGGGGGAAACCCACGTGAGCACGGGGAGAACGTGTAAACTCTAAAGACTAGAACCAGTGTTCTAGTGAACCAGACTAGGTAAAGACTAGAACCAGTGACGTTCTTGCTGTGAGGCAACAGTGCTAACCACTGGGCCACCGTGCCACCCATCTAGGAAAGGAGGAGGAGTAGGGGTGGAAGGGGGGATTCTTCGAAACAAAGATGGCTGTTATATGAAACTTAGGGTATTTATAGTGGCTTAGGAATGATCTGATTGGTGGATCGTAAATCGAATAATGCGGGACCGGCTGCAAGCAATCATAAGCATGTGATCCTCTCGAAATTAGTTTCAAGAGTTCACACTTAGCTGACGATTGATAATAAAGCTTGTTTGGCGTGCTGTCCCGGGAGAAAGCCCTGAGCTTATAATATCCTCGAGCCCTGGGCTCCCTCCCATTGCAGGGCGAGAGGGGAGTTTGAGCTCAGGTAGATCTCGATGAATCCCCCCCTGCTTATTGTAGCTAAGTGTCAGATATGGATGCTGAGAAGGTGTACTCAGACCTTGGCAAAACTATTTTGGATTAATTGTTTAGGGTGCTTGTTTTTGAACTGTGGGAGCAAACCGGAGGACCCAGGTGAGCACGGGAAGAACGAGCAAAACTCCGCACAGTAATGTCGCCTGGTTTGGAAGGGAATTAAACCAGGGGCATTCTTACTGTGAGGCAACAGCGCTAATCACTGGCCATCGTGTCGCGCCACTACCTCGCCCCTTGAAAATTTATACGTCAAATAAATTTGATGATTCGTTTTTTGTTGTTGTCTTTTAAACAGGAGATGAGACTCCGGGCTCCTCGTTAATTTAGAGGAGTTCTAATTATTTTCATTTAATTTTATTTATTGTTACGGGTCTGGCTTGCAGTGTGAAGCCAAGCAAGGTTTGAGTTCGTAACAGTTTGTTATGGCCATTTTGTTTTCCCCTAGACTTGGGGCGTAATTGAGGGCTCGTCTGTCTTTTCCTCATCCAAATTTAATAATAATAATTAATAATAATTCCCTACATTTATATAGCGCTTTTCTGGGCACCCAAAGCGCTTTACACAATGGGGGGGATCTCCTCATCCACCACCAGTGTGTAGCCTCCACCTGGATGACGCGACGGCAGCCATTTTGCGCCAGACCGCACACCACACACCAGCTGATTGGTGAAGAGGAGACAGTGATGAAGCCAATTGAATATGGGGAGGGTTAGGAGGCCATGATGGACAGAGGCCAGTGGGCAGATTTGGCCAGTGTAAGTGCTGTTATTAAGCAGTTTTGGATAATCGCATATTTATTTTACATATTTGTTTCATATTTCATTCTTTAGTAATTTAAGGTCATAATATTTTGTATTAATTTAGCTGAGGTGTATTTATAAATGTAAATGTGTTGAAAGGTTTAAATGTCTTATTAATTCATATGTTGTAGTTTAAGACATTTATTATGGAAACTTTTCACTTTGAGGAAATGACGTGTAATGTGAGTGACTTGTTTATGGATCCCCGGATAGACTGACGATGATCAGACGCATGTCAGTGCTGTGTAAAGTTACATGTGTTTAAGAAGCTTAAAGTTGCTGCTGTCATAAGTCAAAAGGACAGTGAAGAAGACTTTATTAATCCAAGGACCCTCTTTTCATGACAAGCGACCAACGAGGTATTTGTTTTGCTTAATAATGTATTAGATAATCGTAGTTTGTATAATTTCTTATACGTTTGTACTGTGTTCATTTACTACATTAATACAGTTCTCACGGCGTCACGGCAACAGCTGCAAAGCACATTATGGACGACCTTAAATAAACGCCCGTTCTGGAGAAACAACCTGTGTCTGTGTTGTTGTGAAGAGAGTTACAGCCAGGATGCTGGGGTTAAACCCCTACTCTTTTCGAAGGATATCCTGGGATTTTTCGGTTTAACGTCTCATCCGAAAGACGGCGCTCACTGTGCAGTATAGAGTCCCCATCACTATACTGGGGCATTAGGACCCACACAGACCGCAGGTTGTTCGCCCCCTGCTGGCCTCACTAACACAACTTCCGGCAGCAACCTAGCTTTCCCATGTGGTCTCCCATCCAGGCAGGCCCGTGCATGTGCAGGATAAATTTTTTGAATAGCGGGGGGAGGGGGCGTACTAAAGAGCGATGTTGTCGCGCGCGTTCTGATCAGCTGTGTTGTCGCGCGCGTACTCAAGAGTGGTGTTGTCGCGTGCCTTCTGAAGGGCGGGACCGAGGGTGTGTTGCGCCGCAGGGGCACTTTTGATCATTTTGGAAGGGCACTTTCTATCCAAGACTACAAAGGGCATGTGCACTGCACAGGTTGAGTCCTATGTGTGCACGTGCCTGCATCCAGGTACTAACCGGACGCAGCCCTGCTTAGCTCCCGTGGGTGACCATGTGAGAGTTGCAGAGAGCTAGCTGCCGGCAAAGCTCTCTTTGCAAATTTAGTTTGATTTGATACTTTCATTCGTTCAAATTTCGCGTCGGGAGAAAAATCATGTGACCTTGCTGGTTAGTACCTTTTTTATATCTTCTATTTTTTGTGAATGGCATTTTGATCTTGTGCTGTAGGGAAAGGTTGAGATATGAATAGTGCTGCAGGATATCTAGTTGTGTCTTAGCATTGACTTAACATGTAAATAACTCGCGCTTGATGCTTCATCCGCATCTGGTGTGAATGCACCATAAAAAAATCTGAAATACACACTTTGTAAACACAGAATTCTGGAAAAAAAAAGTCAAGACTTGCGAAATGTAAACTCAGAATTCCAAGAAAACTTTAATCCATGGTGCACACAAGTTTCCATACTGAATCATTCTGATGTTGTTACAAAAACCGTAGACATTTTTTCTTTTCCTGATGTGCAATAACAGAACATTTATGAAGGGGTTTCCTTTCACATGCAGTTTTGCATATCCGAACCCGTGTTTCTGACCACCTTCTCAGCCTCACCTTCACACCACACACAGGTCATGTGTCAAACATCTGAAGTGCCCCAAAACAATAACAAAACTCAAAAGTCTCGCGTTTCACCAAGAAACAGCCAGGAACGCAGCCAGGACAGAGGGAGTCGATTCCAAACGTCTGATTGTATACTACGAAACAAATAAACACGGCTTGAAAATCTGCTGCTCCAATGAAAACCACAACTCTAATGAACATATTTTGCTTTCGATTATTGTTTTTTTCAGGAAAGCTCGGCATGTTCACTGATCAAATCCAAACAGGGGCAGAATCCAGGGGGTCTGAAGGATCTGTGGCCTTTTTTGAAGATTGTTTCAATGAAATTGAACAGTTACAAAACATATTACACTGTAAAAAATATCTGTTAATTAACAGTTTCTGTATTTTTCCAAGTGTTTTCCAATTATTTACGGTTGTGAACTGCATTATAGATGTTGATCACTGCTCTGTCGACTTCTGGTGTTGAAAATTGGTCCCACTTTACATTAAGTGTCCTTAACTACTATGTACTTCTATCAAAAAATAAATACAATGTACTTACTGTGTTTATGATGTATTTGAGAACACTTGTGAAGCTTTTGAGTTGGGATAGAGGTTGGGTTATGAACAGGTTTGGTGGCATGGGTAGGTTTAAGGGTGGGTTAAGGTGTAAAGGATGGTCAACATTACAAATGTAATTACAAAAGTTAATTACAGATGTAATTACATACATGTATTTAATCAAGCATAAGTACACAGTAAATACATGTATTTACACAATAAGTACATTGTAACAAACTATTAATTCCTGTGCAAGTACATATTAGTTAAGGCCACTTAATATAAAGTGGGACCTGAAAATTCAACTCTACAGTTTAACAAAATGACTTTTATTGATGTTTTATTTGTTTGAAATAATATAAATAAATAATATAGAGAAAAATAAGTCTGTAAAATAACAACACATGTGCTGGCACTTTATTACAAGGAGTTTGTAGTGTAATATACAACACCAACACTAACAATATATCCCTCATGAAACACTAAAACACATTTTTTTAAGCTGTTGACAGTCATATATGTGTCCCACACTGGTAACTTATGACATGTGTGTGTGTGTATATATACACACACACACACACACACACACACACACACACACACACACACACACACATACATATATATATATATATATATACATATATATATATATATATATATATACATATATATATATATATATATATATACATATATATATATATATATACATATATATATATATATATATATATATATATATATATATATATATATATATATATATATATATATATACATACATACATACATACATACATACATACATACATACATACATACACACACAAACACACACAAAATATAACTATACAAAAAAAAAGTATTTTGTGGCTTAACTCGTTTATTACTTTTGAATGTCTGATAATACAAAAGTCAGATAATAAAAATATTTTGAGTCACAGCATTTATTTGTTTGGATAAGTTTGAAGCACACCGTAAAAAAAATTCGGAAATTTCATACAGAGCTAGTAGTACTAAGGGATGGGTATCGTTAAGGTTTTAACAGTAATACTACTTTTATCGATACCACTTATCGGTTCGGTACTTTAACGGTTCTCTTATCGGTACTTTTAGTTGTGTTTGTTTTAGAAAAAAAACAACTAATTGAACAGAATTAAAAACTTTGTTTTATTATTACGTTTTTAATGTAAAATAAAACAAAACCAATAATTGTACAACAAATACATATTTTTCCTGTAAAAGAATGTACAATGGTCTGAAGGAAAATGACTCTCAGTTTTTAACCATTCTTCTGGAGAAAAAATCAACATGATTGAGTCAGGATCTTTCTTGGTTTATTGTGCTCCCTGCAGTTGAAAATACCCTCTTTGAATGGCAAAATGCAGTTAAATGAGAATAATGCTTATGATTTTTCATTAACGCATTCACATAAATGAGTTAACAGTGTTTTGGCAGTTTTTAATGTGTTTTTAATACATTTTTGGGGCATCTTGCAATGTAAAAACAAGCATTTTTTAATTTTTTTATTTCTTAAGCAGTTTATTATTAGGCTATTTATATGCCATATTTGTAAATACAGCTGATGCAAAAGCATTTTTAATGTATAAGATTTATTTAGGCTACTGCAAAAAATACTGTTGTCATTGTAACCGAATGTGTGTGTTTTTTAAACTATTAATATTATACAAATTTTGGTGTTTGCAGACATAATGTGGATGATGTAACGTAACCGTTAGTAGCTAGGCAGTCAAAACTTTGCAATGCAAGTAATGCAATTTTGAAAGATACTTTGCTTGCGTTTCCACTTATACAAGAAAACAACTTGGTGCTTTTGTTGCAACTGGCATTGTCGCTGTACACTCGGGAAATACAACATGTTTGGTTCACTCCACAAGCTTACGAGCTGTCTGTGTCGCAAGCTATGTGTGTGCACTTCGCTGATCCCGCGCACAGCCGAGAAATGATAAGACTTTACTTGACGCGCTCGCCGGAAACATGAGCATTTCTCATGTGAGATTGCAAACTGTGCAGACGAATATCTAATATGGCCAATTAGAAAAAATTAGTCAGTTAAATTATGCTAATATTCATTCAGCAATATATCTTCAGTACCGATAGCAGAACCATTAACGTAAGAGCTTATCGATACTTCGGTTTTTTATAAAGTAGCACCGATACCGATAAACTACCGAGTTTCGGTACCCATCCCTAGTAGTACTGTATACACAACTGTTTCTATAAATACACACTCAGGTATATCGGTTCAGTACTCAGTATCGGCTGAAACCCTGAGCTCAGGAATCGGAAACTGTATCGGAAAGGTAAGAAAAGGTATTGGAACATTCCTCAAAAAAAGAAGTGAAGTGTCATGCAGGGAATTCTGGGAAAGTCAATTTATCGTTATTCACCCTATACAGTTGAAGTCAGAATTATTAGCCCCCCTGACTTATTAGCGCCTGTTTATTTTCTTCCCCAATTTCTGTTTAATGGAGGGAAGATTGTTTCAGCACATTTCTAAACATAATAGTTTTTAAAAACCTATTTCTAATAACTGATTTATTTTATCTTTGCCATGATGACAGTAAATAATATTTGACTTGATATTTTTCAAGACACTTCTATACAGCTTAAAGAGACATTTAAAGGCTTAACTAGGTTAATAAGGTGAACTAGGCAGGTTAGGGTAATTAGGCAAGATATTGTATAGCGATGGTTTGTTCTGTTGACTATCGAAAAAAAAATAGCTTAAAGGGGCTAATAATTTTGTCCCAAAAATAGTTAAAAAAAAATTTAAAAACGGCTTTTATTCTAGCCAAAACAAAACAAATAAGACTTTTTCTAGAAAAAAAAAATATTATCAGACATACTGTGAAAATTTCCTTGCTCTGTCAAACATAATTTGGGAAATATAAAAAAAGAAAAAAATCAAAAGGGGGCTTATAATAATTCTGACTTTAACTGTATATACTGCTCAAAGAATAAAAGGAACACTTGGAGTTACATTGCGTTGTTTAAGTGTTCCCTTTATTTATCACAGCCATTTTTTTTTTTACCGTGCACAGCATGGAAACCATATAGAGACACTCTCATATGTAATCAATGTGTGTTAATGACAGCCCATTTACTCCTGATCTCACCCGCTTTACCTGATAAAGCTCTATTGAGAAGTCTACAAGCTAATTCAAGCATCTATAACAGATTAAGCTGCCCTTGCTGTACAGGTTCAGAGAAAACGCTAACCTTGCCTCATCCTGGTTACCTAATTTCCTTGCTCAGAATGGCTAATGAACTATTTATAAGCGGTCAGGTACTACACATAAATTAAAAATAAATAAATAAAATATATATTTATAAATAATATATTAATATTATTATTATTATTATATAAAAAAGCAGCCTCATTTGCCACATTTATTGGAAAATAAATCAACAAACCATTGCATTCAAAGAGTTTGGGTTTTAAATGTTAAGTTGTGTTATGAAATCAAACTGACTACTAGAGTTTAAGTAAACAAAGAAAAGCAATGATCTAAGAATCTCCTGTTAACATTATATAATGTCTGTCATCCGAACATCACATGAATCCACTGGAAGCCTTTCTAGTTCCAATGAAGAGCACTTCAGCTTAAAATTCAACCATCTGGTCTTGGTTCACTACTTCTTTATAGTGGAATGAAGATAAAGGCTTGGATGAACAGTTCGTCTAAACATAGAGAGGGCTTAACTGCTTCTATAGAATTATGCAACGATGCCAATGCATTCAAAGTTAGAAGCGAAAATGAAACTAAATGTGTTCTGGTCATAATTCATTTATTTATATGATAATGACTATGATAATACAACATTTATTCATTTTCATTTGGCTTAGTCATATGTTTTATGCAGCAGATACCCAGTACAGGGAAACACCCAACCACTCTCACATTTAAGCACACTCTCATTCACTTCAGCAAATTTAGCTAATCCAATTCACCTAATGCGCATGTGTTTGGACTGTGGGGGAAACCGGAGCACCCCGAGGAAACCCACGCCAACACAAGGAGAACATGCAAACTCCACACAGAAATGCCAACTGACCCAGCCGGGACTAGAAAAGTTCAGTTTATTGTAATTAGCCATTTTGATTTTAGTTAGTAAAGAGTATTTATATTTATTTTATTAAAATCTAAAAATTGTATGATTTAATTATATTTATTTCTACAGTTAAAAGTGAAAATGAAAATATTTTATGGTCATAATCCTTTTTTTCTAATTAAGACTAATAAAATGACCAATACAACAAAGTAACAGAAATAGCTTTTAATATTTATTTAAAAGTGGTTTGTTTTAGTTTAATTTGCCCTTTTTGATCTTTGTTCATTTTACTTGAGTAATTATATTTTATTATTAAAAACTTCAAATATAAAATTGAATTCATTTTATTTATTTGTACAATGTCATGCAACAATGCAAAAATATTTGAAGTTAAAATGAAACAAAGTTTGCCTTTTTATTTTATTTAAAGTTTTAGTAATTATGCAAATATAGCAGTAATAATAATAATAATAATAATAATAATAATAATAAAAGTAATTAACAATAATTTGTTAGAATTATTATTATTACTGCTATTTGTTTATATTACTACTTTATTATCTAAAATATTTTTATTTAACATTTTAGTTTAGTTAATATTAAGTAGTTTTGATTATAGCCATGCAAACAATATAAACAAATGCTTGAAATAAAATACTTTTGGCACAAATAAATAAATCCAGAGCTGGGGTCTGTTCTTCGTACCTCGCTTAAATGATCTGACTCATCTGAGATGATTTGGCAGATCCTGGATCTTTTAATCTTGATAACTGATCTCTCGCCAATTTGGTTCTTCAAACAAGCGAATCAGATTAAAATGTCTGGATGAACTGATCTGAGATTGCTGCGTGTGTTGTGAAGGATAGATCTGACTATCGATCCTTAAAATAATGATCACCAATGCAACGATTGGCTGACGGCACAACAGCGACATCATCTGATTAATATTCAATTATCCAAGTGAGCAAAATTACATCAAATTAACAGTAAACGGTTTGTTAAATGATACGCAATAACTTTCCACATTTGTTATGAGCTTCAGGCTTTACACTTTCATGTGTCAAGAGTATTCATCATGTATTTCAATGCATTTAAATGTATTTTGTTCTACATTTAGAGAAGATTTTCTTTATTATAGGAGCCGAAGCCTACTCAAGTTTTTTTTAATTGTGTAAGGAATAACTGTATAAATTAATTTTGCATTAAAAAGCATATTGATATTGGTAAAAGGTGTCAATCACCAACATAAGTGGTCAAAACACGTATCCTAAAAAAAAAAGTCGAATATTGTGCATGTACGCGTTTGTGTCTAAAAAGATCATATCATAAGTTTTCTTTTTGAACAACCAGGTGGCAGTCTTTTACATTATTTCGGAGTGCAGATTGCATACATTTTATTAATATATATATTTTTTATTTTTATATATATATATATATATATATATATATATATATATATATATATATATATATATATGTCACCGACTCGGTCCCAGTCATTCCACTCGCTGGCCAGCAGAGGTCACCATCACCGGACTATTGACATTACATCATCCACATACACTGATTGCAGACACACCTGAAGCACATCCAGTAATCACTCACCACACACATATAAGCAGCACCCACACACAGCCTCATTGCGAAGTCTTGTTCTGCCCCGGCTAACACTACTGAGCGTTCTCTACCTTGCCTGCTTTCCCGTTGTGATCCTGCTTCGTTTACTGACCCAGTCTTTCCTGCTTCCTGCCTTGTACTCCAGCCTGAATCCCAACTTTGATCCTAGCCGCCTGCCTTTGAACTCTAGCCTGCTTACTGACTCTGATACTAGCCGCCAGCCTCTGACCCATGCCTGCATACTCATCCTGTGTTTACCAGTCGCCAGCCCAACGACTACATACTACTGTGTTTGATGTGAGTTTGCGCACGCACAACATCTGTGTGCTATTATTTATTAAAGTGTGTTTAAAAAAAATACTGCAAATGGATCCCTCTGTGTCAGCCATTTCGTTACTATATATATATATATATATATATATATATATATATATATATATATATATATATATATATATATATATATATATATATATATATATATATATATACATACATTTTTCTCAAGTGAGTATAACAACTGTCAGATAATATCAGCATTTGGTACATACTTTCAGTATTATCTTTGCTTGAACTGACCCGACCTAATCCTGTTTATATGAAATGAACCTGCTCCCAAGGTTTGAGCTACCAGAACTGTTACAATGACAACAAGTCTCATGAGTTTTGAAGAACGAAACGATCCTGGATCATGTAAAATCGTCAATATCCAAATCCAGCTAATTGAGTAATCCACGTATGAAAAACGGACCCCCTATTCTTTAATAACTGGATAACAACATGTCTGTTTATTACATAATATTGGTCAAAAACAGCTAAACCAATACAATTAAACAGTCAAGCATCATGTTTACATTCACAAAAAGCCAAAAGTCCAAGTTCAGGAGTGACTCCTGTATTCCATAAACACACACACACACACACACACACACACACACACACAATTATTCTTTACTCACTCCTGCATCTAAATGCAGACACGGTGTATATGTTGCTATTGTGATTTTATAAACAACCATCACAAATAAATGACACCCAAGTACACTGGAAATATGCAGTGGTCTATAATCACAGACATCAGCGTGTACACATTTCCAGTTAAAGGCGAGGTGTGTTATTTCTGCAACAACAGAGTCTCCAAACAGAAACCATGACTTTGTATCTTGAACATTCTACCACTGTTGTTGGGCACTTTACTTTAAAAAATTAGCAAGTTATAGTTACTATTTAGTGTTGTCATGATACTGGAATTTCTATCTTCAATACAATACCTTAAAAAAAAATATTCATAATTTATCAAATTTATGAAACAGCGAGCCTAGAAGTCAATGGGGCTCCTGGACACTGTTAACATAGGGCTTCCATTTGGCACAGTACAGTTTTCACTGGCATTTGTGGATGTAACTACGTATTGTGGTACTTCACAAAGCTTTGCCAAAGTAGTCCTGAGCTCATATGGTGATATGGCTTATAGATGAATGAGGATTCTTGATGCAACAGGGATCGGAGATCACGGTTATTCAGATTAGGTTTGCACCCTTGTCCTTTGCACACTAAATTCCTCCAGATTGCTTAAATCTTTTGATGATGCTCTGCACTGTTGAAGGTAAAATATTGAAACGTCGTTCCATGTTTTATTGGAGGAACATTGTTTTTAAACATTTCAATCTTTTTCTCACTTATTTGTTGACAAACTGGCAACCCTCGGCCCATCTTTGCTCCTAAAGGACTAGACCTTTCTTGGATGCTGCTTTTTTACCAAATCATAATTATAAATGAATCATCTGTTAACATCACATGTTTCAAAGCACATTATTTAACTAATTCACCTGATTTTTTGCCCTAAATTTCTAACTTTTTTTGGGATCAATTATATTATCACAATAAATATCATGGCATAATTTGAACTCCATATCACCCATTAGCTGGATAAAGAACTATTCATATCTCAGGTGAAGCAGCCTACAAATGATTCATAGTCGCCTCTGCACGTAACATCAAACAAGATAAATAAACCATCATTCCATCCTCTTAAATCACCGAGCAAAGGCATGCTTCACCGTTTAGCACACTTTCTCCTCTCCGTGACACATGAGACAGATGCTGAATCACAGCAGAGTCAGATTTCTCGGAGTCAGGGGTTGTTGGGAGACTCTGGACAGGTTGCAGACTGAACGTGTGCCGTCCTGCTGTACAGTCAGACATTTATTTCTCTCAAGGTCTTTTCCATCTGCTGTGCATTACTGGATTTTTAACACAGCCTGTGCTACACGCTGGTGTGTTTGAGTCAGTCAGTGAGTCAGTAACCTTGTATGGATCTCTCGATCTGGCAGACATAACGCATTATAGTCTGACAGACTTAAATTTAAATGCATTTTTCAACAGAGGCTCATGCTGAAAACGTAGCCCTATATACATTTCTGGAGATCGCAAATTATGCTGCCAGAGGGTTGGGTTTAGGGCGGGGGGCGGGTCAGTCGGTGCTTTTTGAAAACACTGTTGGTTGGGTTTAGGGAAGGCAGTGGGTGGGTAAATCTTTGCTTTCGAAAACACTGTCGGTTGGGTTTTGGCAAGGTGGTGGGCGGGTCAATTGGTGCTTTTAAAAACACTGTTAATTGGGTCTAGGGAAGGTGGTGGGCAGGTCAATTGGTGCTTCTAAAAACACTGTCGGTTGGGTTTAGGGAAGGCGGAGAGCGGGTCAATCTTTGCTTTTGAAAACACTGTTGGTTGGGGTTAAGGAAGGTGGTGGGTTGGTCAATCTTTGCTTTTGAAAACACTGTCGGTTGGGTTCAGGGACGGCGGAGGGCGGGTCAATCAATGCTTTTGAAAACACTGTCGGTTGGAGTTAGGGAAGGCGGTGGGCTGGTCAATTGATGCATTTGAAAACACTTTGTTTGGGTTTAGGGAATGTGGTGGGCGGATCAATCGGTTCTTTTGAAAACACTTGGTTGAGTTTAAGGAAGGCGATGGGCGGGTCAATCTTTGCTTTTAAAAACACTGTTGGTTGGGTTTAGGGAAGGCGGTGGGCGGGTCAGTCTTTGCTTTTGAAAACACTGTTGGTTGGGTTTAGGGAAAGCGGTGGGCGGGTCAATCTGTGCTTTTGAAAACACTGTCGGTTGGGTTTAGGGATGGCAGTGGGCAGGTCAATCTGTGCTTTTGAAAACACTGTCGGTTGGGTTTAGGGATGGCAGTGGGCAGGTCAATCTGTGCTTTTGAAAACATAGTTGGGTTTAGGGAAGTGGTTGGGCGCTGGTCAATCGGTGCTTTTGAAAATAGGGTTCAGGGAAGGAGATGGAGGGTCAATGTGTGCTTTTGAAAACACTATCGAATGGGCTTAGTGAAGGCGGTGGGCGGGTCAGTCTATGCTTTTAAAAACACTATCGGTTGGGCTTAGGGTAGGAGTTGGGTGGGTCATTCGGTGCTTTTGAAAATACTGTTGGTTGGGTTCAGGGAAAAGGATGGCGGGTTTGATTTCCTGAATCCACCAGAGGCTGCTGTGTACACTTTTTCAAAAAAAAAAAAAAAAAATCTATATTACATATTATACTGTATATACAGTGCTGTGGAAAAAGTGTTTGCCCCCTTAGTGATTTTATTTTTAATTTTTTGCATGTTTGTCACCCTTTAATATTTCAGATCATCAAACAAATAACACATAGGGGATACACACCTTTAAAGAAGTTCAGCTTTTGTCTTGTTCATTTGGCTCAGCAGGGATTTTTATATTGTAACTCTCTCAGAACTGTTATGCAAACCATTTTGGCCTGCAGTTGTTGTTGTTACATGTTGTTGTTGGGTCTTTTGTGATAGCGATTATTTTGTTGTATGCCCTTGGAGTAATTTGGTCAATAATGACTCTCACTGTGGGTTACTGTTGTCCCAAAGCTTTAAAATCTGCTTTATAACCTTTTCCAGGCTGAAAGATGTCAATTATTTTCATTTGCATTTATTTGAGTTGTTTTGAGGATCTTTTGGTCTACTTCCCTTCAAGATCACTTAAAACACTTTTTCACAAAGAGCTATGTAGTTTTGGATTTTGCTTTCCCTTAATAATAAAACCTTCATTTCTAAACTGCATGATGTGATTACTTGTTATCTTTGAGTAATATTTAAATTTGACAATCTGAAACATTAGTGTGACAAACATGCACAAAATAAGAAATCATTAGTGGGGGTGAACACCGCTGTATGTGAAATCCAAATATGAACTTGTATAGCATATATGTAATTTAAATATATTGCCACACTTCAGATTTAAAAATTTCACAATTGCATTTGAAACCTTCAAGTCAGCTTATTTTTATAGTAGGTTTATCCTGAATACACATGGTTAGCAAATCAAAAGTGTTATTGGACACAAAAACCTGGCAACCTAAGGTACAAAGAACTTTTTTTACAGTCTATGACCCAAACCTGCATTAACATGCAGTGAGGCAGTCGATGACAAACAAGAGAGATTACATGTAGGCCTATTGATTTGTTGTTTATTTTAGAAATGAAGTCATTCAGAAATGCATGCCAAACAACATTTCACAGTAATCCATGGTGGATTCAGTTATGAGCTGTGCAGGAAGTTCAATGATTAAGAAGTGTGAAGTGTTGTGTGTTTTTATTGACTTGAAAGGTGTGACTGATCATCAATTTTTAAGGGATTTTGAAGAGGAAAAAAGCTTGTTAAAGTATGCATCAGATCACTCTCAGAGTAAATAAAAACAATTGTAAAATAAATCTGCTTTATGGTCATAAAGCTGAATGATTTAGGAAATGCTTCACTGTTATACATTCACAATAATTTATATTTATACACATTGTAACCGTGGAATTATAAGGTTTTATCTGTGTATTAAATTATTTGAAGGTATTGAGCTTAAATTTTTTGCTTTCCAGTTTTTTCATGCATCAACATGACAGACAACCAAAATGTACTCTAAATGTAATATATCAAAATTCTGGTAAAATTGGAGTAAAAAACAGGGCAAATGCAGATAGAACCTTCTAATTCTTAAAAGTCACTTTCCGTTTGGAGTAGGGATATGAATTTTTTACGGTATGATAATCGTCTAAAACAATACCACGGTTTGACGGTTTCGCGGTATACGGTATGTTACAAATGTTACAAAATAATAGAACAGTGAAGCAAATTTGACTTTTTCCAAATAATATATTTTCAGTTACTATAAACAACACCACTTACAATGAACAAATAAAAAAATAAGAAAATAATAAATGTGTCAAAGTCCAAAAAAAAGTCCAAATAAACATGGTGCAAATCCTCAGTAAAAAAATTGATATAAATATTTACTATACTATAAATAGTTACATAACGAAACTAGATTCAATATGGAACATCCTTAGGTTTTATGTGCCAGCATGGATATGGTTGTCTATGGATATGGATTTGGATATGGTTGTCTGCAATGCAGACAAACAGCTGCACCTTCATTTGCATCTTTTGAAAACAGCAAGAGCAGCAGTTCGTCTTTGCTGTGTCACTGTTTTGTCATGTTTTTGTGCTGCTGTGCATGCAAAAGTACTTAGTATGAGAATTATTTCATGCAAAACTTTTTTTTTTGCGTTTTATTTAGCCGCGCATAAATGTATGCCTATCTCTCATTCCGTGTTGTTCAAAAAGCTCATTGTTGGTCCACAAACAAAAGCGAAACCTATGCTTATTGGTTGTGATATAGCGAGTTTAAACCAATCTGGGCATGGAGGAGGGACAATGCATCAATGTATCATGTCTGGTTTGTCCGGAGACACAGTGACGAGCGTTTCTTTGTCAAATCAGCGTGGTCAAATTTTGATGACGTAACCGCACTGATTCCGGAGCCTCTAAAAGTCCGAATATTATGTGATACAGCACTGGAAAGCTGAGATTCTCTTCTTTATACCAATCTTTGAATTGTATGAATCGGATCAGCGGATCAAAAGTTATTAAACATTTAAAAGCAATACTTATTTTAGCCGCGGGCGGCTGTCTCGGTCTTTAAGGGTTAAAACCGTTGATATGCAATTGTTCATGGTATGATAATCGTGCACGTTCAAATCGTGGTAGACCGTCATACCGGTATATTGTTACAACCTTAGTTTGGAGTAAGGGTCTATCCAGCCTGATCTCACGAGAAAACGCAAGTAACGCAAGTAAACAGAAGTAATTTGTATAAATTCGTACGAGTTCAGTCATATGGAATTGTACGATTTTAAAAAGGAGGTGTGGCACCTAACCCCACCATTAAACACAACCGTCATTGGGGGATGAGCAAATCGTACTAAATTGTGCAAATTAGATCATGCAAATTCATACGAATTAGCCACCAAATCAAAAAGTTACGAATTGCCTTGAGATTGTGTTGGTCTATCTGGCATATCATTAATAAGTCTGCTTAATAATTTAATAAAAAAATCAAAATAAAACGGGTGTTCTAACAACATGATGTTTTAGAAAGTTACATTTTTGCTTTCTATAACTGCTAAATATTTTGTCCAGTGCAGATGTTAATTTTATGTACATAATTATAATAATTAATTATAATATATTATCAATATAATGATATGCTTTTTATTAAATATTGAATTATATATTTATTGAATTAAATGCCGAATGAATTAAATTAAGTATTTGTTCTTCAAGGCCTAATATCTGATTCAAAGACTTTAAAAGAAAACAGACAATGAGCAAATTAGTTGTTAAACATTTTAACAGTTTAAAAAATACAGGAAAAGGTTTTACTTTCTATATTTACAAACAAATAAAAATTTAACATTTATTATATTAATTTTTAATTATTTTTTTAATAACCGTTTCTTTTTTCTTTCCAACAAATTTAAGATTTCATCTCAATGTCAAAAAGTGCTTCTAAATCATCACATTGTTTGTAATGTAGTGGGCAGCACAAATGTCTTGATACCTCAGGCTGTTGATGTTGCCATCCACTCTGCAGATCTCTCACACGACCCTATACTGAATTTAACCCCAAACCATAATTTTTCCTTCCCCAAACTTGATTTCAGTGAGAATCTTAGGTCCATGTGGGCTCCAGTAGGTCTTCTGCAATATTTGTGATGATTGGGATGCAGCTCAACAGATGATTCATCAGAGAAATCGACCTTCTGACACTTTTTCAAATGATCAACCAGAAGTCAAGTTATTATTTGTTGCTCTTACAACTGGGATCAACAACAAGACTATTGTCAGGTAGTGCACATTTCATAATGTATTATACATTGTATAAAAGTAATCAGACTTAACTCATGCATTAATTTTATGCATGCACAAATTATATCAGCTCTAATGTAATTATTATTTCAAAGCAATACAATCGACTAACAAAAAAACCTGCTTGATTTTACAAAATCAGTTTAAAAGGTGGTCTAGTTTATGTAAACTCTGGTGGAGTTTGCAACTTCTAAGCAATCCATCTTGGAAATGAACAGCTATGATGACATAATTTAGACAGCAGCTATTTACACTGAGTAAAAAAATGGTGGCCGCTATTTAGACTGAGTACAAATACTGCTAGATACAGTTTATAGCAAGTATAAATAGCAACAAACAGCATTTTGTTTATGCAGGTGCAAATACTGACAGAAGCAACAGAGTATAAAAAGGGTTCCTGCATCACAGGTAAAGTATTTGAGTAACAGTGAGGCGTTACAGAGATCAAAATGAGTATATATTCATTTCATTTTCTTTTTGCGTATTCCCTTTATTAATCAGGGGTCACCACATTGGAATGAACCGCCAACTAGAGATCTGCGCGGGACTAAATTTTGAATCCCGCTCCCGCCCACACCCGCCAGGTTTTAGCCCGAACCCGACCGCTCCCGCTTATATTAAGCACTTGATGTCCCGCTGCCCGACCTGCTCCGTTTTCTATCCGCCGCGCCCGATCCCGCTAAAGAGCGGGAGGAGAACAAAACCGAAAAATCACCCAGTTATACAGTCCAAACAGCCTATAACAAGCTGTCTGTATAAACACACACACGCACACAGACAAAGCTTTCTCTCTCTCATTCGCGCGCGCGCGCGCGCCCTCTAGAACACACACTCATAAGCACCAAGCACAAACAGGCAAAGCTCTCGCGCGCACACACACACACACACACACACACGCACACGCGCACACGCGCACACGCGCACACACGCACACACGCACACACGCGCACACGCGCACACACACACACACACACACACACACACACACACACACACACACACACACACATCTAATTCGCGCGTGTGCATACATACACACACACACACACACACAAACTGCAACAAACAAGCTAAACACAGCATCGCGCTATTTCATTTACACACATACATACGCGTGCTCACTCGGGAGTCGGGAGCGATATTGCTAGACAGCCCCCTCCTGTCCCAAATTAAACACGTTACGACCGCTCCCGTGATTTATTCGGAAATTTATACCCGCGCCGTAGAAATCTGGTCAGGTCCCGCGGCTGTCTCCTAATGCAGACCTCTACCGCCAACTTTTCCAGCATATGTTTTACACATTTGTAAAACATATGCTGCAACCCAGTACTAGGAAACACCCATACACTTTTACATTCACACGCAAATACTACAGCCGATTTAGTGTATTCACCTATACAGCATATATTTAGACTGTGGGGGAAACTGGAGTACCCATGCCAACAAGGGTAGAACATGCAAACTCCACACAGAAATGCCAACTGACCCAGCCGGGGATCGAACCAGCAACCTTCTTGCTGAGGCTACAGTGCTAACCATTGAGCCGCTGCGTCGTCCGTGAGTATATATGTAAAAAAAAAAAATGTATAAAAAATTGACGATGAGCTGTTGATGCATAACCGGTGCGAAGATGTCCTCGGGTGTGGATTAATTTCTAATAATTCAAAGGCCGTGATAATTGAATCCACTTATACCTTGATTACCACACCTTAGACACTGAGTTCTGATGTTTTTTGGCCTCAAACCACTGTTGTGTGTGGGACTATTTTTTTGCATCTCATCCAAAACCCTTTTTTGGTTGGGTTTCTGTCAGTAGTAAATTAATTTAAAAGCTTAACTCATTTATGGAACTATATGTAAAAAGTTGCATTAATCTGAAAATAAAGTAGCTGCACACATAAGAATGTTCATCAACCAATCAGAATCAAGCATTCAACAGCTTTGTAGTGTAGATGACTAATGCATTTCTCATTGATATTTGTACCTGGATAATTGATTTAAAAGAGCAGCTTTATGTATATATATATATATATATATATATATATATATATATATATATATATATATATATATATATATATATAGGTATGTATATATATTTATGTTGATGGGCATATTAGCTTATATATTGTGCATCTAACTATTGGATTAATGGGAGAATGTGCATTGGTCCACACCAACTTCATGTCTGGTGTACGTGCATTTCTTGTGTGTGTTTGTTTTATTTCCAATGGCGACTCCTAGAGGCAATTGTGTTAAATTGCACACTAAAAAGTATCACATTAAAGAGCCCATATTATGGGTTTTTGAAAATTCCCCTCCATGTAGTGTGTAACACAGCTCTAAGTGAAGTGAAGTATCCAGCTAAGGCTTAAATCTGTTAGAGTACACTGTTTAAAACTGTTAATTCATCTATAAAAGAGTCGACTCATAGTGCTTCAAACGAGTCGCCTTGATACCGATTCATTAGGTGTTTCGCCATGACGTACGAACGAAACCAAGTTATTCACGTGCACGCGCAAATCCGGGAGATTTCAAACCTGAGGCCCCGCCCTCTGATGCAGAAACCCAGACACACACACACACCCACAAACACACAAACATGCCGGTCGATTGAAGTCACACTGCAGATGGATATATTGAGTCTCTACCCAATGAAACTTCAGCATTATAACCAAGCAGTTGGAAACTACTGGAAACTTCTGGAAACTACATGCTACAAAGAATACTTCATCTGCGTTTGTTAAAGGAAGGATCAGTAAACAGTAACTTACTGATGGACGTCAGGATGGATTTTTCTTCCTCCATTTCTCAAGTGTAAGTACGTGCGATTAAAGTTGCCTCGTTGACTCTAGCTTGCAAATGTATTTAGTTGTGATTTGTTACTTGTAACCGCGTGTACTGTATCAGGTTAACTGGCTATATTCTCTTATCGCGTGCAAAGTCACGTTAAAAACGCGACGCGTGCTGCTTTGTTAACGGAGCTCCGTGGACGAGGAGTAGTGTGTGTGTCTGTGTGTGCGTGTGCGCGCGCTGTCGTCCGGAGGTGTGTGTGTGTGTGTGTGTGTGTGTGTGTGTGTGTGTGTGTGTGTGTGTGTGTGTGTGTGTGTGTGTGTGTGTGTGTGTGTGTGTGTGTGTGTGTGTGTGTGTGTGTGTGTGTGTGTGTGTGTGTGTGTGTGTGTGTGTGTGTGTGTGTGTGTGTGTGTGTGTGTGTGTGCGCGCGTGTTGTCGTCCGAAGCAGGGTTAAGTGCGTGCGTGCGTGCGTGTCTGTGAAAAGAGCAGAGTGAGAAGCTAGGAGATCTCCTCAACTGTTTTTGGAGTTTTTGTTCAATAAAATAGTCAGTCGTCTGAATTTTCAAGTCCATAGTCTGTATTTACATTGACCCACTGGCAGCTAAAATCCACGCCTACACTATTGAGCGTGTATGAACTGTGATTACTTTTATATTGCTGATTAGCTGTTTGGCATTTCACTCTCTGACTGAAGGCAGTCGACCAATCGCAACAGGCTGTCATTGGTCCAATCAGCGCAAATTAGCTTCGTGCTAAGGAGGGGTTTGGGAACAAATGAATCACTGGACGATTCATACGGAAGTCGCTGGAATAATTAGGTAAAAATAAATGCAGATTATAAGACCACGAAAATGGGTCAATTGAAACAATCAAAATGTTTTTTTTTTTTACCAATTATGTGATTCAGAACATATAAAAGCATTAGCAAATATTGTGGCAAGGTGGCCTTGGTCAACCCATGATTCAGTCATCCTCACAAATGCATGATGGGTGGTTTCTTGGTGAGTGATGTATTTAAAGATATTATTCCAGCTAAGTTTTTATTTTATTTTATCGAGCGTAATTATCTAACTGCATATCAGGAGACCGCGGTTCTCCATTAAAGACGTGGCTTTTAACCCCACTCAACAACCCACAAAACTAACCAAGTGCGCAGATACAATGATGCCCATTCTCACACTCGGTCAGTTTTAGAGTGGGTGATTGGGCAGTGAAATGCCGGTGGCGATGCCTTGATAAGAGCGGAGGGCTGCTGCTATACTGCCCTAACAAAGTGTTCCTCTAATACATCTGTGTCTCCCACAACCACGGATACTACTCCAGACAGTAAAGTGTCGCCCACAATTGAGGCAACTCTCTCCTTAAAGGGTGTTCGTTCAGAATCCTCTGTTCCCCTGCCTGTTCGGTCCAAACTTTGACGGTGCGCCGCTGTTCTCCTCCTAACCTGCACCTTTACATCAGACTATTTCTTTTTTTAATTAGTTCACAGTTGGATTTTCAGACTCCACTGCGTTAACGGTGTCAGCTCAACTCTCCTGCTCTATTTTTTTCTTTTGTTATTAATTCCAAAGGACAAACGTGCAAATAACAGTTTATCAGTCTATCGGAGGTCCACCTCCGATAGAAGCACCTCCAATTCCCATTCTGTGAAGTTTCTCTTCTTGCTTGCTTTTTCGTTTGGTTTAGCCAAAGTGGAGTCATTATATTTATACGGGGGAGGAGGCAGGGAGGGGTTTTGCGCTCATGCGCTCAGTTTCACGTTAATTCGGATCTACAAAGACAATATGCGTGCAATTAAGCATACACAGTGTTTCATACATCTGTTTTTTTTTTTTTTTTTTACTGCGTACGCACATTTACAGCTTTGTCCATACACAATGTTTTAGTATCAATTCTTTGTACATTAGACCCCTGGTCATTACATATAGAGATCTGCATGGTCTAATACCCCTATATATATAACAATATATATAACAATATATATATATATAGATATAGATATATATATATAGATCTTTTATGCAGTCACTCATGTAGCCTGTCTCTGAGGTCTTCTAGCAAAGACATTTTAGCCATTCCCAGAACTTGTCTTAAGACTAAAGGTGACCGTGCCTTTTGTGTGGTGGGCCCCCGGCTCTGGAACTCTCTCCCTATAGCACTGATTCTGGGACTAGTTGAACTTTTTAAAAAGCATTTAAGGATGCATTCAAGCTTTTAATTAACAGTATTAGTGTTTCGCATGGGTATTTATTTATTAAAAGAGGAAGAAAAACCTATTTGTGACTTGTGTAAGAATATTTTGTCGATAAAACATTTTAAAAGAATGTGTATTTTTAAATGATGTGGAGAACGTTTTTATTCGGGAAATATTTTAAGGGGAATGTTTGAAAAGGTGCCTTCTTGAGCAATTTTAGAATACTTATCTTTAATCAAAATAAAAGATTGTATATGACTCTTTTCAGTGTTGTTGCTACTTGTAAACTTTTTGTTGTTTTTTTCCAATGTATGTTTGTTAAGAAACTGATTTGAATATATATGATTATATATATTTATCAGTATATGTTTTTGCCATGAATACAGCCAATGCTGCTGATATGGCACTAAAACCTAAATAAATTAATAAATAAGTTTACTCTTGCTGTAAAGCACTTTGTGACTCAATGTCTGGGAAAGGTGCTATATAAATAAACCTTTACTTACTTAAACCTTAATATACATACAATTAATTACTCTTGAATAAAATTGTAAAATAGCATTTATTATAAGTATCATTCATTTTCCTTTGGCTTAGTGCCTTTATTCATCAGGGGTCGCCACGGAATGAACCGCAAAATTACCCAGCATATGTTTTACACAGCGTATGTCCTTCCAGCAATTCATATAGCGCATGTGTTTGGACTGTAAATCGAAAAAAAAACCCACACCAACACGGGGAGAACATCCAAACTTCGCACAGAAATGCCAACTGACCCACCTGGGACTCGAACCAGCAACCTTCTTGCTGTGAGGTGACAGTGCAAACCACTGAGCCACCATGTCGCCCCATAAAAATATATATATTTATTACTATTTTCATCATTCATTTGTTCATTTTCCTTCGGATTAGTCCTTTATTTATCAGGAGTCACCACAGCGGAATGAATCACCAACTATTCTGGCAGCATCCCACATTACAGGTGCCAGTCAAAAATAAGGTAAGTGATTGCAAACAATTTTCCCAGAGATGAGTTGCGGCTGGAAGGGCATCCGCTGCATAAAAACCTGCTGGATAGATTGGCGGTTCATTCCACTGTGGCGACCCCGGATTAATAAAGAGACTAAGCCGACAAGAAAATGAATGAATGAATGAATGCAAGAGATTTATATGAGCTAATTTAAAGATACAAATTCAGTTGAACATCACAATTTAAGTTCAGCCCATATAAATTGTTTAAAACTACTTACCTAAAAAAATGTAGTAAATCTAATGAATCATTTTTTCAGTGTCTAGGTGTTTAAAGCCCTTCATTGTGTCCTGATTTTGAGCATCCTCAGTGATTACAGTCTGTGGTAATCTGAGCCGTCCAGGGATCGGTGTGCTGGTAGAGGAGGAGGAGTCACACACACACACACACACACACACACAAACACAAAGACTGACAGGGACGAGGGGAGTTCTCCATGCGCACACCCCTACAAACATACACACGCAACTCATCGCTTTACACACCGCCAGGGATCTTACGCACGAAACACTCTGACAAGCAAACCAGGATCTGGACAGACTCAACTCTTCACAAGGTAAGACTACAAGAATACGCTTAGTGTGTTTAAGTGCCTACTCACAGTTCTGTAATCTATTCATATTTAATTTGCATTTACGTTCACAATGTTCAACCAAACAAGCAGTAAGACATGCATTCAGTGCCAATCATCTTCCGAAATACCAAGAACTTGCTTAATTTAATCTAAATATTATTAGACAATTGTTTTCAGTCATAGAAAAAGGATCTGGAATGACTTAAGACTCTTAAAAAGGTTTACTAAAAATTCTCTGGCTTCACTTAACAGCTCTGTTGCAAAACCTTAGTGTTGTCTACACAGGCATCTTAACCTAGGGGAGCCTCATAAGGGATTGATTTGAAACGCTCTGCATAGGGACCAACTCTACGCACTGCGTAAATAGCGCTTTCCATGGGAAACTTGACTCACGGTTGGTTTTGATAGAGTTTGCGTGTTGCTAAGTAAATCGTATTACTGAATACTACAAACATGTCACACATGAATAAGGAGGGTTGTCTGTTTAAGTTAGATTTAAGCTCTTTTTACCATACTTTATTGGGATTGGCCAAGCTCAGGTTTTGCATTACTGTGAACACATCCACCTGCTTCCCCATAAAAACTGTGTCATACCAAGCGCGCATATAAAACATTTGGCTATGAATAGACTAGAGTTGTCTTTTATTGTGAGGCATGTGGGACGTCCGATGAAATGAAAATGCTTTAAACATTTTATAAATGATTCTCGACACACTTGATACGCTTTAACATAAATTACACGAAATGCATATGTTATGCACAAAAAAAATCTTGAAAATTAAATTGAAATGTATGTGTATTGCATAAGGTAGTTGCATATATTGCACTTTACCCATACTGACAATATTGTACATAAAATGACAGCTATTGCATGAGATTTGCACATATGTATCGCATATAAAAAAATATTTTTTGGCACAAAAGTTATGCATATTGCACATAAAATGCCAGATATTGCAGAAGATGTATGCATATTGCTCATGAAATGCCATTATTGCATGAGATTTACACATATAGTCTATATTGCAAATAAAATGTCAGATATATTTCACAAGATTAACCCATATTAGCCCTAAACTGCAAGATATTGCAGGAGATGTATGCATATTGCCCATGAAATGCCAGATACTGCACAAGATTTACACATATAGTCCATATTGCAAATAAAATGTCAGATATATTTCACAAGATTAACCCATATTAGCCCTAAACTGCAAGATATTGCAGAAGATGAATGCATATTGCTCATGAAATGCCATTATTGCATGGGATTTACACATATTGTCCATATTGCAAATAAAATGTCAGATATATTTCACAAGATTAACCCATATTGGCCCTAAACTGCAAGATATTGCAGGAGATGTATGCATATTGCCCATGAAATGCCAGATACTGCACAAGATTTACACATATAGTCCATATTGCAAATAACATGTCTGATACTGCACAAGATTAACCCATATTGGCCCTAAAATGCCAGATATTGCAGGAGATGTATGCATACTGCTCATGAAATGCCAGATATTGCATGAGATTTACACATATTGTCCATATTGCAAATAAAATGTCAGATATATTTCACAAGATTAACCCATATTGGCCCTAAAATGACAGATTTTGCAGGAGATTAATGCATATTGCTCATGAAATGCCATTATTGCATGGGACTTACACATATTGTCCATATTGCAAATAAAATGTCAGATATATTTCACAAGATTAACCCATATTGGCCCTAAACTGCAAGATATTGCAGGAGATGTATGCATATTGCCCATGAAATGCCAGATACTGCACAAGATTTACACATATAGTCCATATTGCAAATAACATGTCTGATACTGCACAAGATTAACCCATATTGGCCCTAAAATGCCAGATATTGCAGGAGATGTATGCATACTGCTCATGAAATGCCAGATATTGCATGAGATTTACACATATTGTCCATATTGCAAATAAAATGTCAGATATATTTCACAAGATTAACCCATATTGGCCCTAAAATGACAGATTTTGCAGGAGATTAATGCATATTGCTCATGAAATGCCATTATTGCATGGGACTTACACATATTGTCCATATTGCAAATAAAATGTCAGATATATTTCACAAGATTAACCCATATTAGCCCTAAACTGCAAGATATTGCAGGAGATGTATGCATATTGCCCATGAAATGCCAGATACTGCACAAGATTTACACATATAGTCCATATTGCAAATAACATGTCAGATATATTTTACAAGATTAACCCATATTGGCCCTAAAATGCCAGATATTGCAAGAGATTTATGCATATTGCTCAAGAAATGCCAGATATTGCATGAGATTTACACATATAGTCTATATTGCAAATAAAATTTCAGATATATTTCACAAGATTAACCCATATTGGCCCTAAAATGCCAGATATTGCAGAAGATGTATGCATATTGCCCACGAAATGCCATTATTGCATGGGATTTACACATATTGTCCATATTGCAAATAAAATGTCAGATCTATTTTACAAGATTAAGCCATATTGGCCCTAAAATGAGATATTGCAGGAGATGTATGCATATTGCTCATGAAATTCCAGATATTGCATGAGATTTACACATATAGTCCATATTGCAAATAACATGTCCGATACTGCACAAGATTAACCCATATTGGCCCTAAAATGACAGATATTGCACAAAATGTACACATTTGTGGCACTTGCCACTTTATACGCTTGAACATTAAATTGTAGGCCTTTCGGGCTCACATTTTATTCACTTTTAAATTCAAAAAGCTGCTAGAAAACGCACTTGCTACTTTATACATCATACGCACTTTTAGTATTGTATTGTTGCTCCTTTTATAATTAATTATTGTTGCCATATTATCTTTTTATCTCTTGTTATTATTACTGTTGTTTTAGATAAATAGGACTGCACTAAAGGGAAAGGCAAACGTAAATTTTGTTGTATTTTGTACAATGACAATCCAGATTCTGATTCTGCCCATATTGAACATAAAATTCCTGATATTGCAAGAGATTTATGCATATTGCATATATTGCCCAAAAAAGTCATACATTGCAAGATATTTACCTTTATTGGGGATAAAATGACAGATATTGCACGATATTTACACATATTGCCCATAAAATGACAGATATTGCACAAAATGTATGCATACAGATCATATTGCATGATATTTTTGTGTATTGCCTGTATTGCATTTAGAATGCAAAACATTGCACAAGATGTACGCATATTGACCATAAAATATCTGATCTTGCATGATATTTAAGCATATTGTGCACAAAATGTTAATGTACTTCAAACTCTTAAAATATCCCCCTACTATAAGAATTGTAAATTATCAAAATATGTAAGAATAGGGAGCTTGTTCAGAAAATGTATAATTTTTTTTTAACATAATGTCTTTATTGCATATAAAATGTCAGATATTGCATTAGTTTAACCCATATTGCCCATAAAAAGACAGATATTGCACTAGGTTAAACCATACTGCCCATGAAATATTAGATATTGCACATGATTTAATCCATATTGCCCATAAAATGATAGATATTGCATGAGATTAGTCAACATAGCCCATAAAATGACAAATATTGCATAAGATTTAACCCATATTGCCCATAAAATGACAGACATTGAACGAGATTTTTGCATATTCACCATATTGCTAATAAAATGTCAGATATCGCATGAGATTACACATCATTGCCCATAAAATGACAGATATTGCACAAGATTTACGCATATTGCCAATATTACACATAAACTGCCAGATTTTGGACAGGACTTAACCCATATTGCCCATAAAATGACAGATATTGCACAAGAATAACTCATATTGTTTATAAACATCACAGGTATTGCAAGATTAAACCATATTGCCCAAACAATGTCAGATATTGCAGAAAATTAACCCATATTGCTCAAAAAATGTCAGATATTGCAGAAAATTAACCCGTATTGCCCATAAAATGTGAAATATTGCACAAGATTTAACCCATATTGCCCATGAAATGTCAGAAATCGCACATGATTTAGCCCATAATTGCCATAAAAAGTTAGATGTTGCTCACAATTTAACCCCTATTGCCCATTAAATGTCAGATATTGCAAAAGTGCAACCCATATTGCCCATAAAATTTCAGATATTGCACAGGATTTAACCCATATTGCCCATAAAATGTCACATATTGCACAAAATTGAACCCATAATTCCCATAAAATGTTAGATGTTGCACACAATTTAACCCATATTGCCCATAAAAATATAGACATTGACCGAGATTTATGCATATTGACCATATTGCAAATAAAATGTCAGATATTGCATGAGATTACACATCATTGCCCATAAAATGTCAGATATTGCATGATTACACATCATTGCCCATAAAATGACAGATATTGCACAAGATTTACGCATATTGCCAATATTACACATAAACTGCCAGATATTGCACAGGATTTAACCCATATTTCCCATTAAATGTCAGATATTGCAAAAATGCAACCCATATTGCCCATAAGATGTGGGATATTGCACAAAATTTAACCTATATTGCCCATAAAATATCAGACATTGCACAAAATTAAGCCATATTGCCCATAAAATGTTAGATGTTGCACACAATTTAACCCATATTGCCCATAAAATGATAGACATTGACCGAGATTTATGCATATTGACCATATTGCAAATAAAATGTCAGATATTGCATGAGATTACACATCATTGCCCATAAAATAACAGATATTGCACGAGATTTACGCATATTGCCAATATTACACATAAACTCTCAAGTATTGCACGAAATTTACACATATTGCTCATAAAATGACAAATATTGCACAAGAATAACTCATATTGTTTATAAACATCACTGATATCGCACATGATTAAACCATACTGCCCATAAAATGTCAGATGTTGCACAAGATTTAACCCATATTGCCCATAAAATGTCAGATATTGCACAAAATTCAACCCATATTGCCCCTAAAATGTCAGATATTGCACAAAATTAACCCATATTGCCCATAAAACGTCAGATATTGCACAAAATTAACCCATATTGCCCATAAAACGTCAGATATTGCACAATATTAACCCATATTGCCCATAAAATGTCAGATATTGCACAGGATTTAACCCACAATTGCCCATAAAATGACAGAAAGTGCATGACATTACCCAATATTGCCTATAAAATAACAGATATTGCAAGAGATTTACACATATTGACCATATTGTACATAACATGTCAGATATTGCATGAGATTTACAAATATTGCCCATAAAATTACAGATATTGCACAAGATTAACCCATATTGGCCACAAAATTACAGAAATTTCATGGGATTACCCCATATAGCCCATAAAATGTCACATGTTGCACAAGATTTATGCACATTGACCGTATTGTAGATAAAAGTGTCAAGTTTTCCAGGTAATTTACAATTTTTGCCCATAAAATTACAGATATTGCATGAGATTTCTGCATATTTTGCACTGCATTTATGCACATTGCCTATATTGCACAAAAATGTCAGATATTGCACAATATTTACAAATATTGTACATAAAATGCCAGATATTGCATGAAATTTACACATATTGCCCATAAAATGTACAGATATTGCACAAGATTAACCCATATTGCCCATAAAATGACGAGATTTCCCCTTATTTTGCACTGCATTTATGCATATTGCTCATACTGCCCATAATAAGACAGATATTGCTTTGTGTTTCAGCTCAGGAGTCCTGAGAAGCTGACAGGAATCTCCATTTCCGGGCTGTGAAGTCACGATCTACTAGTCTCGGACTTGTGTAAACAACTATGTCAAAGGATGAGGAAATTCCGAGCCCACCTCCAGAGTGGCCGGAAGAAATTTTAGTGTAAACACGCATATCGGGGAAAAAAAGGGTCTGGAGAAGAAGTCACCATGAGGAGGAATCTCTAGGAAACTGGTGAAGCACTTAAATATCTGTACAAACTGCATGGATATACGCCGTGGATGGACATCACACACTTCAATCCTGCCTCCATGAGGGATTTGCCCTCCCCTCGTCTCGTCTGAGGTCAAGCCAACGCAACGCCACCCTGATAAGTCTGGCTTAGCTGGCCACTTGGTAAGGACACATCTTCTTTTGTTAGCATAAGCTGCTTCTTACAGCCAGGGTGTTAAACGCTACAGATCGCCACAGATTCAGGAGACGCCGCAGTGCCAGAGTGCATGCATCATGATTAGTAAACAGGTTGTTTCATTAATCGAATCAAGATGCTGAGAGCTACCAAGACATCTGCATGTACTGTATTCATCTCTCTATAGGGGCTTTGAAATCTTATATCTTATATTGTTTTATCAGATGCAATAGATATGAAAAGGAAATCCCTTTTTGGTGGTTTTCACATTAGAGCATTCCCCCAGATCGAAAAGTCCCTAAGTAGAAAGCTTTTTGATTCCCATCCTAGAGCTTCAGGCTAGCATACATCACTTACAGTTCGTTTGAGATCAGCAAGTCTTTTTTTAACTCATACCTTCAAAAGCGGATCTCAGATACAGGGGTATTTATGGCTCGCTCGATGTAAACCAGGTTAGAGAAGTTTCTGAAGAAAATCTGGTGGTATTCGGGGACTGCTTTTGGGTTAATCTGCTTTTACTCTTGAATTGGAAACTAAGAGTGTCATATGCAATAATAGCATTAATCTGACTATCAGACAAGAACTAAATCTGAACTGAATATCGAGGTGTCATTGCAATATTGTGTAAGGGTGCTTTCTGGCTCGTTATTGAATAATTCAGCAATATCAGCACTTTTTATTGAACTGAACTGAATCAAGATTGTATTGAATTGAATGACCCATTTCAAAATTGATTAAATATACACTACCCGGCAAAAGTCTTGTCCCCTATCCAAGTTTTAGGAACAATAAATAATAACTGGACTTCTGTTTGGTATCAGAAGTGGCTTATATGAAAGGCAAAGGCCTCTAGATTACGCTTATTTTACCACAATAAAATAAGATCATGCCTTGATTTTTAATTATTTAATGAGGACAGTAAGGTCTGACTTGGCTTAGACAAAAGTCTCGTCACTCTACAGAAATAATGTCCAGTCTAAAACATGAAGTAATGCTCCTGTGGAAAAAGAATGGATATTGTGTCTGACTCCATCATGAGCTTGGAGGACTGCATCCATACATCTCTGCATCTGAGATGCACAATGATGCTTTTACTGAGAAGAACTAAATATTTCATATCGAAATCAGTTAACCTTAAAACAATCCAATGTGTCATTCTGACCCCATTCTCATGTTAAACGTCTGTATATACATGCTGTATTCAAAGGGATGCTTAAGTTGTCAACATTACACATAAATTACTTTACAAAAACCTTTTATAATGAGGTCAAATTGACCCCTTTGGGGAAACATGATCAGATTTTAGGTTAAAAACACGGAAAAATAATATGCATTGATTAACAGCTTCCATATTTTGTGATTGACAGGCATTTGTGTATATTTACCATTATAAACAGCATTATGAGGCCTTGATTTCTGCTGTCTACTTTTGATGTTAAAAATTGAACTCAAATTTCGACATTTTATTTGTAATATGGGTAAATCTCTTGCAATATCTGATATTGTATGGGAATTATGGGTTAAGTCTCTTGCAATATCCCACATTTTATGGGCAATTTGGAATAACTCGTGCATTCTGACATTTTATGGGCAATATGGGTTAAATTTTGTGCAATATCTGACATTTTATAGGCAATATAGGTTACATTTTGTGCAATATCTGACATTTTATGGGCAATATGGGTTGAATTTTGTGCAGTATCTGACATTTTATGGGCAATTTGTGTTAAATCTTGTGCAATATCTGACATTTTATGACCAATATGGGTTAAATCTTTTGCATTATCTGACATTTTACAGGCGACATGGGTTAAATCTTGTGCAATATTTGATATTTTATGGGCAATATGGGTTAAATCTCTAGCAATATCTGACATTTTATTTGGAATATGGGTAAATCTTGTTCAATATCTGACATTTCATGGGAATTGTGGGTTAAATCTTGGACAATGTCTGTCATTTTATGGGCAAAATGGGTTAAATCTCTAGCAATATCTGACATTTTATTGGCAATAGGGGGTAAATCTTGTGGATTATCTGACATTTTATGGGCGACATGGGTTAAATATGACTTTTATTTGGATTTTTGTGGATCAAATTAATATACAGTTTTTAAGAATAAAGTCTGTAAATGAAAGACGTACTGGCAATTTATTCAACCTAGATTGTTGTTGGAAAAAAGATTGAGCTTCAATATTGCAATTCAGTAAATGATTTTTTTTAAAAATAAAATAAATAAATAAAAAATAAATAAATAAATTAAAAAATAAATAAATAAATAAAATTAAAAAATTTAAAAAATAAAATAAAATTAAAAAAAAAAAAAAAAAAAAAAAATCGCTAAAAAAATTGCACAAAGTTGACTTTGATTTTAATAGTTTGCCATATGATTTCAATAACTGCCAAAAAATGAAGTAGGAGAGTCTCTTATTGAACATTTGAGAATGTTAACTCTCTTTTAATGCATTTAGAAAAGCGGTGACCTAATCATACTCGTCAATGGAATCCAGAGCATTCTGGGTGTGCAAAGGCACGGCAGGTTAAGCTTATATTCACTTGAGCCTTTCAACTCCCATAACCTGGGATTCCATTGGGCTTAGTTTTCAAGCCTGATGAAGGTCTTCCACCGACAGGCTGTGAAATCACACTTTTCCCCCTCGACCTCAGCGGGAACTCTGGAAATCGGCTTGCAGGTGCAGCGTTCAATCCATTCAAAACCCGACCTGGAGTTTTGACGCATCTCATGTTGATCCCTGCACATTTTTGTTCCACACAGACGGTCTTGGATGGGTGCGTTTTGTTTTTTCTGCCTGTCCTGCTCCGACACGCTCAGAGAAAGCTGCATTCAAGTGTGCCAGTCGCTAATCATCAGGACTTTTAAAATGCCATCACGCACAATAGCAGCGGGGTTTTATTTAGGCATGTTCCGCTCATCGGCACGCAGAACCGTCTGGATTCAGACTAACATTGTGAAAGCAAACATCCGTGGCATTCGCCAATCCAGACCGTAAAAAAATTCCACGATGCAGCTGATTTATGCTTTGCAGATTTGACTATCCATTTCTAATATCTGATAGTGCAGCTGTTGCTTAACAAGAAAATCTAAATCATGTATACGTGATTAAAACAATGCATTGTGGTTTAGTTGGACAAATAATCAGGCTGGAGTATGTCCTTTTCAACTATTGATCACTAGAGGGACGCACATGTCTCTCCGGTTTGCATCTGGACTGTTATTCCAGTCAGATGTTCCAGTCTTTCCCTGCATGAGGTACATTTTTACTACCAGCCACGACAAAAAAATAAATAAATAACCGGGGTGAAAGATGGCAGGAAATGCACTCTAAAGCACACAGCGTTCACACAGAGCGGGTGAAATGACCGCTCTAACCTTTGGGAAGCTTTGGTTATATGGTGATATCAAATTCCTGCCGCAGTAAATCCTCAGTGGAACCACGAATCAAATCTCAGGACTAAACTGTTGACTTCATGTTTGGGCCCACACGGAAACTGCGCTCGCAGAAGTCTATAGGACTAAAATCCCGGTCATTCATGAAGTACTACATATCTCCTTGTGCTGTGTGTTTGTTTAGTAAAGGAAAAGATCAAGTAAATTAAAGGATGCATTCAGCTAGAAGAATGTAATGTTCTTGTAGAGCTCTTAAAATTCACCAAAATATGAAAATATTCATTCTTATGCCATTCAATGACTTTTTACTGTGGAAGTTTGGACAAAAAGTTGAAATTCATTATAGAGCTTTTACATTCAAAACATGTTGGGAAAACCTGAGGGTGAGTAAATGACAAGTTTTTTGGACACCATTTTCCACTCTTTTTTTATTTCAAGAGTTCACACTTAGCTCATGATTTATACATAGCTTGTTTGGCGTGCTGTCTCGAGAGAGAGCCCTGAGCTCAAGGGATACTCGCAGGGCAAGGGGAGATTCTCAAAGATGCTGAAGCCAAGGCAACCTCCTGAGAGTAAGATATTAGAAAAAAGATTAAGGCTTATTTTATGTATAATATAGAGCATATTTGGATGGTGGGAGGAAACCGGGGAACTTGGGGGGGGGGGTACCCACACGGACACGGGGAAAACATGCAAACTCCAGACAGAAATGGCCCAGCGAGGACCCAATGCCATTGGTATTCTTGCTGTGAGGCAACAGTGCTAGTCACTGGGCCACCGTGCTGCCCATTCTAGATAAAGGTGGAAAAAGGGAAGGAGGGGGGTTTCTTCCAGACGAAGATAATTGTAGAAAGGAAATAAGGATATAGTTACTTGGAATCATTTGATTGGAGGATCATGATTAGCTAATGTGGACCAGCTGAGTCAATCATGAGCACGAGCTAAAGGGTTGGACCACTATGATATCCTATTTTAAACTTTAGTTGATGTGTAATGTAGCTGTGTGAACGCAAACAACATCTCTGAATGGAAGACCCTCAAAAGTTGGGTTGCGTTGTTGTGAACTAAAGAGCGGGGGGATGGGGGAGTGGTGGATGCTTGTCGCGAACTGAAGAGCCTAGGGGTTGTCGCAAACTTCAGATCATTTTGGAAGGGCATTTTCTATCCATGACTGAAAAGGGCATGTGCACTGCACGGGTTGAGTCCTATGTGTGCACGTGCCTGGGTGTTTAGATCTAGAAAAGACATTAAAATAGAGCCCATTGGCTTTTACACAGTTAGCTTAGCAAAACCTACTGCGACGAAGTTTGAGGACTACAAAAAATACATCAGTGTTAATGATGTCACTAACCCTTCAGGTTATGCACATTCACCATGCACAGTGAAGGGGCGTGGCCAGGGGCGCTGTAAGGTTATAGAAGAGAAAGCTAAAATTAGTGTCCAAATGCTGCTATTTCCACAGAGCTTCTTCTGTTTCTGTATTTGGGCTTCCAAAGTACACAACACAAAGATAGAAGTGCTTACAATTTCATTTAAATTATGTTCCAGAGAACTAAAAAAATATATAAAGCTCTAGCATTTGACAAAGGACAGCTTCCAGAATCTCTCCCAGTTCAGTGCTGGATTTGGCTAATCCACCAATCATAATAGAAGCTGTGGGTTGTGAGCAACAACCTGTAAGTGTTTTTATTTGTTAAAATTGATCAACTACACGCACAGTTTCTGGTGTTAATAGTATGTTGTAGCCAGGACGTAAGCAAGGATGTAAACAACGGGAAATGCTGTTTGGCACTGTTAACAATTTAGCTACAAATTCATATTTATCAGTCAAACCGCTGTAAACAGCCACAATCTTCAGCAGCACTACAGTGTCTCTTTATGTGGACGCTTTCCCTGCATTCTACATCTCAAATAACAAACTCACGAAAGATATGTGAACGTTTCATATTACTTACATATGCTTATAACCTGAATATGAAAGACACTTGTCAGATTTGATTTTAGAGGGCAGGTGTGCAGTTCAGCTGTTTCCTCTTCATTTTCTGTCTGATTCAGGCATAAACTGATATGGCTACACTGACTATTTTCAGAGCAGAGGCTTGTAGGAGCGTGCCGCATTTCCTGGTGATGTGGAGCTGATCCATGTATCACAGCACATTATATTAGCTGACTGCCTCTTGAGGACAGGCTTTTGGAAGAACTAGGAAAGCGTTTTCATGTTAGCCGAGTAGCCGTATATAATTAAAGTAAGATATATGAATAAATAACCAGATTTTTTACAAATGAAGCATAACCACACATTGCTTTGCATCCCATAAACACAAGTAACCCTTACAAATAAGGCTTTACAAACTTTGGACCACCCCTTTAAAACATACTTTGCATTGCAGAAATACACCCCCATGGAATTCTGCTGTCTTTCCTTCCAAAATCTGTACAAAAAATTTAAATTTTTTTTAAAAATAAACAACGACAACCTAACCATTTCCATATGGTTTAACATAAACAGTCCATAAAATAAAATAAATATAACTATATATATATATACTGTATATATATATATATATATATATATATATATATATATATATATATATATATATATATATATATATATATATATATATATATATATATATATATATATATATATATATAATTCTAAAAGCATCTGCTTTTCTATTACTGGACAGAAAAGAGATTATTTTGAGGTACAAACAATGCCAAAAGGTTAAAAAAAAAAAAAAACTGCTTTTAAAGATGCAGGAAAGGCAGAATTTCAAACAACAAAAAGAACGAGGACTGTAAATTAGGCTTGGGTGGTAATATGATATACCGCGGGATCTAAAAATAGCAACGGTGTCAGTTTCAATACATTTATACTGTCATAAAAAGCAATGCATTTAAATAGGAGACAAGTATTAAATAATAAATATTATTTATTTAATGCCTACAAATCCGTATGCATGACTGTCATCACAGGACAGTGTGGAGGAGAGAGAGAGGGGTAAGGTAAGATGGCGAGTCGTGCACCAAGTGACCTGCAGTTTGGCAGTATTTCCGAGTTTTGACCGAACGAGAAGGGAGACCTGGTAAATATGGACTAGAGGTCTGCATTCCATAAACACTAATAAATTTCCAAATAAGGCACGGTAGCGATCGGTAACTCTGGTGTGATTTGAAAGGGAGCGGGTGCGCTCCAATAACAATATCGCTCCCAAGCGAGTGAGCCTGTTTATGTGTATGTGTGTGTGTATGTGTGTGAATCTTTTATACAATCATTGGTTTGAATGAAAGAAAGCATGATGCTGTGTGTCGCTTGGTGCTCTCTCTATGTATGTGTTTGTGTGTGTAAATGAGAGAGGGAGAGAGAGCGTGGTGCTGTGCATTGCTTGTTGCTGTCTCTGTGTGTGTGTGAATGAGAGAGAGCGTCCCGCGCAGATCTCTAATACGAACAAGACAAACAGGTGACCGCAAACCTATAAGGTCACATATATGGAGTTAAAATATGGAGGAGGTTTGACGTTATCAAAATTTAAATACTGCCCAAGCCTACTGTAAATGTCTCATCTTTCAAATGTGTCACTTGCAGTCCACACACCCATCATTTAATCTATTATCCAAGTCGAGTCATTTTTCAATACAATAATTAAAAATCAGCTGCGCGGTGGCTCAGTGGTTAGTGCTGTTACCTCAAAGCAAGAATGTCGCTGGTTCAAATCCCATCTGAGTCAGTTGGCATTTCTGTGTGGAGTTTGCATGTTCCCGTGTTGGTGTGGGTTTCCTCCGGTGAATTGAATAAACTAAATGGGACGTAGTGTATGTGTGTGTAAATGAGTGTGTATGGGTGTTTCCCAGTAGTGGGTTGCAGCAGGAAGGCCATCCACTGCGTAAAACATATGCCGGAATAGTTGGCGGTTCATTCTGCAGTGGCGACCTCTAAAATAGAGACTAAGCTGAAGGAAAATCAATGAATGAATGAAATTTGGCATTTTTAGGTGCAATCTTGTCTCCAAAATTGAACATTGCTGAGGCTGCTGTATACAAATTGTTTGCAGTTGAAGTGGGTCACCATTATATAACCAGACTACATAATCAGCCATTTCAACATCCATTGTTGAGTCTCTGTGTATTTAATTTCCCAATGTGTATTTAAACAGAGGAGCAGTTAGCATGCTAATTTATCAGTTATTATGCCAATCTTTCCTATCATCCACTGACCCTAAATGTTGCCTATAATCTAAACCTGATGTCACATTTGGGCCCGATCTCCAAATATGCTATAAACATTGACAAAGTCTCCGAGCATCTGCTCTCAGAAATCGCCTGTTTACTGGAAGTGTTATTCGACAGCTGTGAAAGACACCATTTAGCATTTAGTTTGTGTATTTGGAGGTTAGCCAGTGCATGTGGGGATGCTATGTCTGAAATACAACAGCTGTCACATCCCGAACCTGCGAATGGCCGTCAGATTTGACTATAAAATAGTGTATATATAGTTGAAGTCAAAATGATTAGCCCTCCTGTATTGCTTTAAATATTTCCTAACACTGCATGTCTTTAGAATTGTGGGGAAAACCGGAGCACCCCGAGAAAACCCACACCAACACTGGGAGAACATGCAAACTCCATACAGAAATGACAACTGGCCCAGCCAGGACTTGAACCAGCGACCTTGTTGCTGTGAGGTCACAGTGCTACCGTGTTGCCAAAGGTGAAATTATTTATTCAAAATACATTCTTCAATATTTGTAAAGGCTTTTCACCATCAAGGACCAGGCTACAACCGTTGCTTGAGAAACTTTATGTTTGAGAGAAGTAGGTAATGGTTATGAAGATTGAGAAGAGAAGTATGGATGATCGTTGAACCGGCTGATCAGGGAGTCTTGTCCGGGGAGACTCAGAGTGGGGGCTTTGTCTCGTAGGTTAAAGTGGAACCTTTAGAAGACCCTCCACCCCGCCTCTGATGCAGCCTGTAGAAGAGGAGAGGGATGTTAAGAGGTATAGGGAGGGGGTGTAGGGGACGAGTGGATGAGTGAAGGCTGATTTATACTTCTGCGTCAAACGTCGGCGTATACTACGGCACTGATGCATGGCCCTTCGCCGAGACCGTCGCTGACGTGCACCTCTCAAAAAATGTAACTACACGTCGCAACGATGCGTAGCGCAAGCTCTGTGATTGGTCGGCTTGGTAGCGCTGACGAGTCTGGGCGGGACCGAGAGCCCAGTGCGAGCCTGGTGGAGCGATTGTTTACAAGTGTGGAGTCCCGTGAAGGAGCTCCTGATAGAAAGTTTTGTTTTGTGTTTACCTCATAGCTAAAGTTGTTGCACGTCCGCCGGCCTGCCTCAAAATGAGCGACTTTGAGCCTCTTGTACATCCCGGAAGTGTTCAGGAAAAGCAAAACAGTAGCGAAGAAACACATTAACACCTCACGGCCAACTAGCGTTTCGAAAGTGTAATGCAACCCAACAGAGACAGTGCACAAAAGTATAAATGCACAGCTACGCGCGTTGCATGTGCCGTGGGTTACGCCGGTCACTTGACGCAGAAGTATAAACCGGTCTTTAAGAGGGGAATTGGGTGGGAGGGAGCGAGAATCTGAGACAAACGGTTTAGGGAGGGTCTACTTCCTCTAAATAGTAGACGAGGATTTGATTGGGTTAGGCGTGGCCTCGCTAATGAACTTTTGTTAATTCATTAACTCCATTTCTGTGCTGAATTTAAAATTATTAACACAATATATAACATCATCTTACTAGTAATTTTGTAAAAACTAGTATTCATCTTAAAGTGTAATTAAAAGGCTTAAAGGTGCAGTAGGTGATGGTCTTCAGAAACATGTCTTGTTGTGCTGGTTGAAAGTCTCTTCACAGTCTAATAGTAATGATTAAAGTAAATGATCTAAATGTGTTTATATGTATTTTTATATTCTGGGTAAGAAATAAAACTAAAAAATGTTCATCCAATTAAATAGAATCGGTCCGACATCTCCCATAATTCAGATAAGTAGCTCAAACTGTCTCTCAGCAAATGTAGATTTGGACTTTTGTACATCTGTTCACGCAGATCTGCCATTCGCACATGCATGAGCGCCACGCGTTCACGAGACAATCACAGGCACATCGATAACGCAGATTTTTATTTAGTTTAACAGCAAAACATCAGTAAATAGCGCTATTCCGCCTAGCTTGATTTATTGAGGTGAAGTTCTTTTATATTCACATTGGTTCATTTTTGACCATTGACAGCCTCACTATATTGTTTACCATGCTATTCTGAATATTCGCTCTGAAATAGCATGTAAGTTTGGCTTAGTAATAAATGTAATTCCTGCACGCCGACGGCCAAACACCAACTAACTGGCGAATGACATGAACTAGTGGGTTGTCTGCTGATGTGACGCGGTGCGCACGTTTGCAATTTCAGGAGGCGTGGCTTTGAATCACAATCCCTCCCCGCCGTCCAAAGATAAAATGCTAAGCGGTTAGCATTTTGGCAGATCACCTACTGCACCTTCGACTAGGTTAATTAGATTAATTAGGCAAGTTAGATTAATTATGCAAGTCATTAGACAACAGTGGTTTGTTCTGCAGCCAATAAAAGAGACTCTAAATTTGAATGGGGGCTAATAATATTCAAAGATCTTTTTATTCCAGCCAATCTTAAAGAAATAATAACAAAAAAACCAATAGGAAATACAACATATAAGTCTACATAAATTATTAATTTGCATAAATACAGTTGAAGTCAGAATTATTAGCCCCCCCCCTATGAATTACCTTTGAATTGAATAACCTTAACCCAACCCTTTTTAAAATATTTCCCAAATTATGTTTAACGGAGCAAGGAAATTTTCAGTATGTCTGATAATTTTTTTGCTTCTTGACAAAGTCTTATTGGTTGTATTTTCGCCAGAATAAAAGCAGCTTTTAATTTTTTAAAAAACATTTTGAAGGTCAAAATTATAAGCCCCTTTAAGCCAACCTTTTTATCAAAGCGGACCGGTCAACTGTTGTCAATTTTACAACGGACCGCTGTGGGCCAGAGGTGGGTGGGTGGGGGGATTCTTCACGTGAACACAGCTGCTGCGCTCGTGCATCCAGGTTAATCATGAACAACTCAGTGCGCATGCGCTAGTTGCACTATCGCAGTCTGATTATGTTTCAATCAAGGTTTATATGCATCAAATACATAACATCTGTGCCAAACATTTCAACTGAAGAACATATTAACAATAATACAACCGTATAGCCGAATTAAATGTATGTATTGGCATGTAACAGCCCTAATGAGTATGATTATGTGAAACTCCATATAGATACATATTGCAATGATTTCGGGTACTTACTTAGCGATGCACGCACACATAACGTTATATGCACAGTCCTTAAATGCTCTGCTGATCTGGACTCTATAATACCCATTTTATAACTTTAAACTATCAACAACCACCACTGCGCTATATTCTAGCGATCGTTCTTCCCGCTCCGTGGTGGATTTTGGCATAGTCCATTTCACGTGAGATGGCGGGGGTGAGTGGAAGAAACCAAGTCGCAGGGGGGAATATTTTCTACAGAATTAATTTATGATTTCTTATGTGGCCCGGTACCAATTGTTCCACGGACCGGTACCGGTCCGCGGCCCGGTGGTTGGGGACCACTGGTGTACAGAACAAACCATCGTTATTCAATAACTTGCCTAATTACTAGGCCCATACGGAATCTGCGTGCGCGAAGAATTCCGCAGATTTTTAGCCTATCATTAATTCTGTTTATTTACTTGAGTAAATGTGTGTAAATTTATGTTTATTCAGTTTTTAAATTAATTTTAGTAATATTATCGACTAATGTGAAAATTTTCATCTGATTTATGAGCAATCCCATTTGTAAAGTATTATTTTCTGTCTTTCAGTAGAGATATTATAAGAGACTTGCTTTGGTTACCAAATTAAGTGAATCTAATTGGATTTGCATTTTAAGCATTAAATAACAGTTAAAAATATATTGTTTTTTATTTCACATATTAAAGGTTTTAGTTATGACATTTCCAGAAAAATTCCGCAAAAATCTGCAGATTTTTACCAAAAAACGTCTTCAGATTCCGTCTGGCCCATTAATTACCCCAACCTGCCTGGTTAACCTAATTAATCTAGTTAGTTAAGCCTTTAAATGTCACTTTAAGCTGTATGGAAGTGTCTTAAAAAATCAAGTCAAATATTATTTACTGTCATCATGGCAAAGATAGAAGAAATCAGTTATTAGAGATGAGTTATTAAAACTATTATGTTTAGAATTGTGTTGAAGAAAATTTTCTCCGTTAAACAGAAATTGGGGGAAAAAATGAACAGGGGGGGGGGGCTAATAATTTCAGACTTCGACTGTATATTATTATTAGGGATGCTCTGATCAGATTTTTTGCAGCTGAAACCAAGTACCAATTCTGATACATTAAGCTTTATAATGCTTAAAGCACATTTTCCCTCTAAGTATGATACTTAAGTGAAGATCTCTCCTTATCTAAGACAATAAATTAAAGATATTGCATATAATTCCTTTAGCATGTCTCTTATAACCATTGAGTGGACATGTCATGATCAGAAGCAGCTTCACAGAAAATAATATAAATAAAACAGACACAAAAAAAATGGTAAGAAAATCACTGACAGCAGTTTGTAAATACTGCAAATGATGGAAGAAGAATTCAACATGGCTCAATGATGTTTGGAGTGCATATTTGATGCATAAGAAGTTAAAATGCACACCTTTAAATCCATTATGTCTTTACTAAAAGGAAATAGGTCCATATACTCAATCATTCACTAATTTTCTATTCGGATTAGTCCCTTTATTAATCTGAGGTCGGCATAGCAGAATGAACCGCCAACTTATTCAGCATATGTTTTACACAGAGGATGCCCTTCCATCTGCTAACCATCACTGGGAAACACCCATACACTCATTCACACACATACATACACTACGGACAAGTTTAGTTCACCCAATTCACCTATAGTGTATGTTTTTTGGACTTTGGAAACCCACAAAAACACCGGAAAACACCCATACATGCACCATAAACTACTGTTTGCTGCAAACAGTATAAGTTATATTATTAAATATTCAAGTAAAAAAAAACATTTCCTAACATTTTTTTTAAATATATATTTGATCTTTTAATGAGCTTGCAATATTGTTGAAAACAAAGAACTTTCAGTTCTGATATGTAAAAAGATTTCAGTTCTTGTACATCCTCTGCTTGTAAACTCGTAAACAAACAATTGTTATCAGTTTATGAGATCAGCCAGATTAGCGAATATTGATCGAGTTATGAAATGTGGTTATTGGCCGATACCAATCTGTGGCTGATCAATATGTAAATTCAAAACACCATTCAAAATTACACAAATGCAATTTGTACATTCAAAACACGATTCAAAACTACACAAATCAAGTTCTTAAGTGCAAAACCTCATTCAAAACTACTCAAATCCAATTCATTTGTTGAAAATATTCATGATTTTTACTTGATTTATTTTTTAATTGTGTTTTGAATTTATAAATAAATTCATATTCATATTGTAAATACGAATTGTGCTGTGCATCTATGAATTTTACTTTGTAAATGCATTATTTTAGAGACTGATCTGGCTTCATATAATAATACAAAATTAAAAGTAGTAACTAACAATAAACATGAATATGACAAATGTTGTATTATGATTTATTTTGACAGACAGACAGACAGACAGACAGATAGATAGACAGACAGACAGACAGACAGACAGACAGACAGATAGATAGATAGATAGATAGATAGATAGATAGATAGATAGATAGACCTTGTGGGTGTGTGCGTGTGTATGTGTATGTGTATGTGTGTGTGTGTGTGTGTGTGTGTGTGTGTGTCCCACGGATGAGGCGACAGTGAGATTATCTTGGCCGGCTGCTTCCACACCCCGCGAGCCAATCCCAGGTGTTAGGCCACGTGATGCCTGATAAAGCAGGCCGCATTAGTGCTAATCCCGGCCTGATCTGTGGAGTGCGTTCCTGTCCCCCTTCTGCCGGCCAGACGCCACCTTTCTGCCCCATCACGGACTGAGCGTAGCTAGGCCCTCACCTAGGCGGATGAAGTGACCAAAGCTTCATGTGCCTGCTCTTTTAGGTGAAGAGTGTAAAGGAGCCGGTATACTATAAGTGAAAAGGAAGAACAAACTTTTTTGATTTTCATTTTAGAGCAAAAAGAAATTCTAAAAGGCTGAGTGACTGTACTGCTTTCAAACATTCACACTGCTAGATCATTGCTCATGCGTACCAGTCTACTAAACACGACAACAATGCTGTGAGAGGAGAAAAGTTCCATAAACATCTGCTCTGCTCTAGCTGCTACTTGACTCTCTAATTTGTTCATGTTGATGTTGCTGTTGTTCTCCTGTCTTACCTCTGTGGAATGAGAAACTCTCTAGAAGTAAACGTACGCAAAAAAATATATATATATCTAAAAAGAATATAGTTATTGCTGGATTTTGTTTGAAATTACGACATTTAAGTACTTTTTTTTTTGTTTGTTTTTTTTGTTTTTTTTAAGTATACCGGGGTCCTAAGAAGGTACCATCCTTTTTGATTACATATTAAGTGGCTCTTAGGCTTCACAGAATCAATTAATGAACTGAAATGACTCCAACAAAAGATTCAAACAAAATCTGGCCATGTTACATTGGTCTGTGTTGTAGACTGTTGATGTTGGGTATGACTTTTAGTGTGTGTGTGTGTGTGTGTTAATAGGGGGAAACCAGCGATCTTCTTACTGTGAGGTGACAGTGCTAACCACTGAGCCACCATGCCACCCCTTAAAGTTATTCTTAAAAATATTATTAGCATTATTATTATTGTTTTTGTAATAATATTATTATGATTATCATCATTATATGGAAATTATTTTGTTTCTGTTTCTTACAGAATCATCCCAGTCAACATAAAACGATGAATTCTTTACAAGCTACTATAAATTGCATTTACAGTTAAAACAAGAAGTTAACATACACTGTATAAAAAGGCACATCACCATTTTAAAAAAAGTAAGATGTTAATGTGACTAAACTTTTTGTCTTTTAGGATTATCAAATTTGTTTTGGTTATGCTTATTAGCAGAATGATGAGAGATATTTTTGGAGAAATTGGTAAAACTTTTCTTCAAATCAACATACATTCTTCACATACAATAATATTATTACGCCTCTGAAAAAGCTCAGATGATGATGTCAAGGTTTTGGAAGTTTCTGATTGGCTAATTGACAAAATTTGAGTTAATTGGAGGCACAACTGTAGAATAGTTTTTAAGGAAAACCTCAAACACACTGCTTCCTTCTGTGACAACATGGGAAAATCAACAAGCCAGAATAAACAGATTACAATTTGCTAAATCACACTGGGAAAAATAATAATTTTCAGAGACATGTCCTGTGGTCTGATGGAACTAAGATTGAACTGTTTGGCCGTAATGACCAGTGTTACATTTGGAGGATAAAGGGGAAGCTTACAAGCCTAGGAACACCATCCTAACTGTGAAGTATGGGGGCGGCAGCATCATGTTGTGGGGCTGTTTTGCTGCAGGAGGGACCGGTCCACTTCACAGCATAGATGGCATCATGAAGAAAGAACATTATGTAGAAATACTGAAGCAACATCTCAAGACATCAGCCAGGAAATTAAAACTTGGCCACAAATGGGTCTTCCAGACAGACCATGACCCTAAGCATACTGCCAAATTAGTTAAAATGTGCTTTAAGGACAACAGAGTGAATGTTTTGGAGTGGCCATCACAAAGCCCTGATCTCAATTCTATAGGAAATTTGCGGGCAGAGTTGAAAAAGCTTGTGCGAGCAAGACAGCCTACAAAATATTTGTCAATAGTTTTAACAACTCATTTCTAATAACGGATTTATTTTATCTTTGCCACGATGACAGTAAATAATATTTGATTAGACATATTTCAAGACACTTTTATACGGCTTAAAGTAACATTTAAAAGGTTTAACTAGGTTAATTAGGTCAACTAGGCAGGTTAGGGTAATTAGGCAAGTGATTGTATGATGATGGTTTGTTCTGTATACTATTGAAAAAAAATTGCTTCAAGGAGCTAATAAGGGGGGGTTAGGGGCTAATAATTCCGACTTCAACTGCATATCGCCCATACATAAAAAAACAATTCTATCAACAGATTTTTAGCTGATTGTGCAACATATCTCTATTGTAGGTGTCAGAATGGTCAAAGACTGTAGTATTTACTCGTTACTATTTATCTTGCTTTTTTTTTTGTTAATATCTATTATTATTTATTTAGGATATGCGTTTTCACATTCTGATTCCAAATGGCAAATTGTTAAAATGTCTATAATTACATGAAATATTATTAAGAATAAAATGTGTTCTTTAGAAGAGTGTACTTGCATTATGCTGCCATGTAGTCATTCTGGCATTATAATATGGCATAAAATTATCTTAAAATGACAACATTGTTTAATCACAATATGTTTTAGTGCAATATATCGAATGACAAAAAAAGAGAGAGATTGTGATAGGCCTGGTGACATCATCAGGGAATCCCTGTATTATGACGATATTATACTGCATTGTGAAAAAAACTGAATTGAAAAAGAATGGGGGGAAAAAAGTGTATACTATATTGAACACACACAAAAATTACATTCTGAAATTATAAATAAAGCTTTTTGGAGAAGGGTGGCGCAGTGGGTAGTGCTGTCGCCTTACAGCAAGAAGGTCACTGGTTTGAGCCTCGGCTAGGTCAGTTGGCGTTTCTGTGTGGAGTTTGCATGTTCTCCCAGTGTTGGTGTGGTTTTCCTTCAGGTGCTCTGGTTTACCCTACAGTCCAAAGACATGCTCTGTAGGTGAATTGGGTAAGCTAAAATTGTCCGTAGTGTATGAGTGTAAATGAGTGTGTATAGGTGTTTCCCAGTGATGGGTTGTGGCTGGAAGGGCATCCGCTGCTTAAAAACATATGCTGGATAAGTATATTGCTGTGGCAACCCGAGATTATTAAAGCGACTGAGCTGAATATAAAATAAATGAATGAATTATTGGAGTACTGTTTTTTTTTATAGAAGACAACTAAATTTAATTGTCAATGTGATTTTTGTAATTCAGGGGCCATTTACATATCTTCAGCCATAACTGAAAGTGTTTTGCCTGTTCATTAACAATAATGCTTTTCTAAGAGTAATTGAACACATTTGAACGTTTCTACACCAAACTTTTTAGTAAAAAAATAAATAAATAAAAAAGCTGTAAAGCTTGTAAAGCATGTAATTTTTCTTTGGCTTTCTGTGCGTTCACACCGAAAGCAGCAAGAGCGTCAAAGGTTGATCTTGCCACCCTGGCGACAACGCTGACTACCTTGCTTATATATATATATATATATATATATATATATATATATATATATATATATATATATATATATATATATATATATATATATATATATATATATATATATATATATATATATATATATATATATATATATAAATAAATATAAATATAAAACATTAATGCACATAAGTAACTCGGCAGTAACTTATTTAATGCTTGTTTCTGTAAGAAAACATTGTAAATAATGTTTCGGAACCAAAGTTCACAGGTTTGTGTTTCTCTGAATTCCTCTCAAGCGGTGGAGTTTTTCATTCTGATTGCTTGCCGCCGAACCTCGTCAGACCTCATTGCCAAAAAGTTAACTTGACTTTAACTCTTCTCGACACCCACACCGGCGAAGACGCGCAGCGCTGCTCCTCGCCATTTTTGGTGTGAACGTACAGTTAGTCTCCGATTTATCAGGGGTTGCCACAGCGGAATGAACCGCCAACTATTCCAGCATATGTTTTACGTAGCATTTGCCTTTCCAGCCGCAACTGAATACGGGGAAACTTACAAGAAAATAAAATGGCAAAATGATTCAGACAAATGTTATCATCCAAAAAAAATAATCTACAAATAAATAAATAAACATAAATAAATAGAAATCAAATCAACTTTTATTGTCACATCATCGTCAGCAGAAGAAAATAAAGAAGAAAAATGTGCTTGAGATTTTACTTTAAAAGCGTCAGTACATTTACTGGAAATTGCTAAGAGAGACTGACAAACTACCGTTTCCTGCCATTTCTTCATCAGCTCTGGAAAGTTTCTCTCTTCAGCTTGAACATCGAGAAAGTGAGAGGCTTTCCAGAGCTGACAGAAACCTGCCCAGGAAACAGGTAGTTTGTCACACTTCATGTTTTCTAATCATTTGTAATTGCCATTTGAAAACTTTAAACACACACAGAGTCATGGTCGAAATTACAGCTGGCTGTGTTCGACACCAAAACTGATATTATGGGTGGGCTCTAAAAGCAAAAACCTCACATCACGGCCTGTGGAATATCAAACCGCAGCGACAGCATAAATCACAACAAGGCTGTTTTTGGCAGACAGATTTGGTCAAGTTCATTTGAAACTAAACGGACAGAACACAAAAGATCAGTGTGAATCAAATGAATGATAGATGCGAAGCCAATCCACAGTAAGAAACAACAAAGTGTCAAATCATTCACACTAAACTAAAATTGGTGGTTTAAAATGTTGATTGGATGGCACAACAACCTTGTGATGGGTGGCATTGTGGCTCACAGCAAGAAAGGTTGCTGGTTTGAGTCCCAGCTATGGGCCAGTTGGTATTTCTGTGTGGAGTTGTGTGCATGAGAGTTTGCCTCACAGTCCAAACACACACTATACGTGAATTTAATAAGCTAAATTGGCTCTATGAGTGTGTGTGTGAGAATGTGAGTGTACGCATGGTTTCCGCTACATTCATTCTTCTACACCAAAATTCATCCCGCCATGGCTACATTACAGCTTCTAATTAATTGAAAACATTTATTCATTGTTGTTGTTTTTAATAGTGGGTGATAATCGCACCAAAACGTATTAAAAGGTAAGTGAATTATGACAGCGCAAACTATTCTGTTACTGTAGTAGGGCTGTGCATTATTTGTTTAACACTTGAGGTTGACGTGCAGACAGACTGATTGACTTACTGACAGGTGCGTGATACGTGAGGCCAGCAAACAACGTAGCTTTCAGTTAAGATGAACACAGTTTCCATAACTGTTCTTTATTTATAGATAAAGTCTGCGATTCTGCATACAAAGACTTGAGAGCGCACAAGAAGATCTGCACTTCAGCAGTGTATTTGAGGGCGTACAAGAAGTTTTGTGCACGAGCAGAAGAAATCATCGCGCAAGCAGAGATTGGCATGCTCGTATTAACGTTACATAAATATGACCCTGACGTTTAATAATGCGCTCACCACATTTCTCCATTTGTCATTAAGGGCTCTATCATACACTCGGCGCAATGTGGCGCAAGGCGCAATAGTCTTTTGCTAGTTTGAGTTTGGCGCAAGGGTCATTTTGAGGTGTTGCACCACACTGTTTCAGTAGCAAATGCATTTGCTCTCAAATGTGCGCCCATAGGCCTTCTGGTCTAAAAAAGCAGGCGTGTTTTGGCGCGTTGCTATTTTGAGAAACTGTAAATAATCTGATCTTTAGACCAGAACAAAGTCGGTCTATTGTCTGGCGCAAAGTGCGCCTGGCTTACACACTACAAACAAGATGTAGAGCAATACGCAAATATCTTTACATATGAAAAAGATATAATATATTAAAGATATATATATATATATATATATATATATATATATATATATATATATATATATATATATATATATATATATATATATATATATATATATATATATATATATATATATATATATATAGGATATAAATATAAATGATTAAAAAATTACAAAACATAAGAATTTCTAGCCTACATGAATTTAAAAACCACTGCCTTACTTTCTTCATCTCGGGAGGCTTTATCAGTTCATTCAATTTGCTTTTGTATAATGTTATTATTATTAGCAGTATTATTTATTATATCCATATTTATATTTGTTTTATTAAAAACAAGCTTAGATTTGTCCACCTGTCAGGTTTTAGACCATATGGGGCATAGCAGGTGTATTTGGAAATAACTCAGTATTTTGAGCACACTTTGTTATTATTAATCATTTATTTGTTTGCTGGAAATTAGAACTGAATTTAGAAATAGTTTTGAAACAAATCTTTGCGCTTAACAAACGAAATTAATTATTTATAGGCTAATTGATGTCTGTGCGGTAAGGTTTCCCTATCCACGAGAGCAAAAGCAAAAGTGAACTTACTTTACGTCATGTTAATAGCAAATGCGCTTATGGTGCGACGCAGCTGCTCTTAAAGGTAATGGGAGATGAGACTCTGATTGGTTAATGCTCAAAACACACCTATAACTCACTAAGAAAATAAACTCAACCCCTTTAGACCATGCGCCACGGCGCAAAGCTGATTTTCCCGTCCTTAAATTAGCAAAAATGCGTTCTGACACGCCCTGAAAGCGTTTGCGCCCTGCGTTTTGCGCATGGACCGTCAAAATAGAGCCCTAAAATACACCATAGGTCGTTGGTAGATTTGTGTAAAAGACCTGCCGCCACAGCTGGAAAAAATCCTAGAGGAAACACTGGTATGGGTGTTTCCCAGTACTGGGTTGCAGCCGGAAGGGCATCTGCTATATAAAACATGCTGGAATAGTTGGTGGTTCATTCTGCTGTAATGACCCCTGATAAATAAGGGAATCAGCTGAAGGACAGAGAATGAATGAACGATCCAACATGTGTTACAACAAGCCAGCATTTTTAAACTGTCTCTTTAATGCCATTCTGTACTTGACATGACAGGAATTGAAACAGAGGGTATTAAAACGGCACACACAACTAAAAAAGCTTAAACTGTGCTTCATTTCTATTATCAAAAGTTGTTTTTTGGAAAGATGCTTTGTCATCTGGACAATCAGATTGTTGTTAAACAACAGTATAATCCACTGAACACACTGTACTCATTTTTTTTCACTCCTGTCAAAGATTAAATATGCGGCTACCCTCAGTACGCTCTGTTGATTTCAATAGGAAATGCGTTCACATGCCAGAAGGGGCTTTTGGGAGAAAACAAAACAAATATTTTCTCTGGAAGAGAGCGAATCTGTTTCTTTTCATGCGCCACGACATCAGTCACCTCAAGTCTTATCTATATAGTTGGCAAAGACAGATTGTTTAGCAGGAAATCGCATGTTGGCTTGTCACATTTCACAGTTTCTGAGAAGCATGCGTGTGTGATACAATCTGATAAATTATGGCTTTGCAGAACACTGACATTATCAGATTGATTCGAGAATGACAGGGTACAGTTATTCCAGCAAAAACACCATTTGTCAGTCAGATCACGGCTGATATTTCATGCCAGTCTCTGTCTTTCCATCCACCTATTTATATGCACATTTTTGAATCATCACTTAAAAATTGCTTAATGCAAACATTATTTTCATGTTTAAATTGTTTATTTTTTTTATTTGAATTCTTTTCATATTTAAAAGTGCGCATAAACTACAATGGACACACTTTAAGCAAATAAATCAGTGTGTGTATCATAGTCATGTGATTTAGATTGATAAAAATGTGCTTGATGGGATGCATTAATGAATAAAGCATTTCCAGCACATTGTAAAACATCTGAAGTGTTGTTTTGCTCATTGTGAAATGCATTAGACCAGTGGTTCTTAAACTGTGGTGCGTGTACCAATAGTGGTGCGCAGGCTTCCTTCTAGTGGTAAGTGGAGGAAACAAATGTGTCACATGTACATGTTACATATATTTCAAAATTTATCAAACATGATTTATATATAAATATAACATATAATAATATTTATTATATGACATATAGCCTATATTTCTGAGGTCCAGGCAACATTTTTAGGTGTTGATGAATTAGCTACTATATGTCAAAACTTTACCTTTAAGTACAGCACTTTTCTTTTTACCTTAAGCACATTTTAATTTAAATGTTGACTTTTAAGTTTTTTTATTTTATTTTACATATGAACACAGTACAGTGTTAACGTTCAACATATTTAGCGTTTTAAGTGGCTGACAATAATAAATATTCTTAAAAAAAAGGAATTAATCTGTCATGTTTTTGAACTGTCCAGGGGCCTCATGTACGAAGATTTGCGTGGAAATCATACTAAAACATTGCGTATGCACAAAGCTGTAAATGTGCGTACGCAGAAAAAAATTCAGATGTCTGAAACACTGCGTACGCCAAATCTCACGCATATTCTTTTGTACATCTGAATGAACGTGAAACTGAGCGCAACATGCACGAGCACAAAACCCCTCCCTGCCTCCTCCCCCGTATGAATATGCTAATGACTATGCTAATGGAAAAACCCAACGAAAAAGCAACGGTAAAAGCAAGCAAAAAGAGAAACTTTGAACAGAATGTGAATTAGAGGTGCTGCTTTCGGAGGTAGACCGGAGAAAAACGGTGTTATTTGCAAGTTTGTTCTCCGGAATTAACAACAAAAGAAAAAAATAGAGTGGGAGAGTTTAGCTGATGCGGTTAACACAGTTGGGTCTGAACATCGCACTGAGTGCATTAAAAAAAATAAATAGTGTGGTTTATATCTGTAAAATGTAGCAGCACTCTTAACAGTCTCAGTGGCGCGCTCGTAAGACGCATGTGATCATGTTTTGACACGTTCGAGCATAAACTCGGCTCGAATCCAGCGTCTGATGAACTCTTTCTTCTTTTTTTCCGCTGCTATATATCAGACTTTGCCTACTATTTACCACGAGAAAGACAAGTAGGAATCATCAATAAGTTTGTGCATCATATTTTATTTGCACATTTATTGAATGGAAATGTTTCTGATTCACGAATGCAAATTCATCTTCAGATGGTGTCTTTATAGCAATGTGCGTGCAGTAGATCGCTCCCATTACAACAAGCGACCGCTGCAAATTGTGCTTTAATGTTTAGCTGGTCAACTGTATGGTATGGAAACCTTATATACCTGCTAGATGAACCCGTCTCATACAGCTGCCATTGCAAGGCTCAGACACTTTGTAGAGAGGAATTTAACACAACTGCCTCTAGGAGTCGCCAATGGAAATAAAACACACACGCACAAAAATGTGCGTACGCCTGCCAGAAAGCTGGCGTGGAGCTGCGCACATTCCCACGTTCAGTTCATCGTTAGTAAATCCAAACGTGAGCGATTCTGAGCGTGAAACCTGGCGTACGCAAAGTTTTTGTGCGTACGCAGCGTTGATACATGAGGCCCCAGAGCTGTAGCTGCTTTACTGGGCTTACTACGATACTGTATTTCAATACTGCTCATTATTGCGGTACTTGGAGAGACATTTTTTTCTGAGGTGGTACTTGATAAAAAACGTTTGAGGACCACTGCCTTAGACAAAGTCCGTCATCACATTGGTTTAGTATTATTATTATTATTATGCTATATTATTATTACCTCCAAAACTGTCTTGAGCATCTCCCAAACAGTGTC